>NC_070602.1:69511519-69759019 GCF_027172205.1 Podarcis raffonei | reverse complement strand
TGATGATGAGAGCCAGCTGACTTCAGCCTTCTTAAGCAGAGCTTCCAGCAACAGTCAGATGCTGATAGCAATGCTTGCAGTTCCTGGCGCTACCTTGCTGCTTTCCTGTTCGTCTTGACCCTTGACTCCATGATCACTGGATTCCATAACCACTGGACCATCTTGCCACATGGATTGCTGTTTGCCCGACCCTAAGACTGGACCTGACTTTGGATACTGACTCTGTCTCCAGGCAAGTACACTTTCTGGCTGGCTGGCCAGTCGGCCTCCGACTCCACGGAGTTCTGCATGTTGTTGCTGAACACGAGACTACGACAGGCCTCCATGGATGAAACATTGGATTTCAGCACATAAAACGTAGGCTCAAAATTCATGTGGCTTCACTTGTTGATGTGGCAGTTACTGGGCAGCAAGTAGCTAGTGCTTAAAATTAATTTCCTTAGACAAGAACAGATACTTGGATTACTAGGTGAGGTAGCTGTTAGTGATAGTATGGACGCTGAAGTATTTGATACCTCAATGTGCCACTTGATTGCTCCTGAACTGAAATTTTGTCCAGATGTGGTGTAATGGATAGAGTGCTACACTACGACCTGAGAGACCAGGGTTTGAATCCCCACTCAGCTGAGAAGCTCACTGGGTGGCTTTGGGCCAATCACTCTCTCTTAGCCTAACCTACAGCACAGCGCTTTGGTGAAGATAAAATAGGGAGGGGAAGAACCATGTACATACTCTACCTTGAACCTCTTGGAGGGAAAGGTGGCATATAAATGAAATATGTTGGGATGCTACTGCATTGGCAAACTTGTCTGACTCTGTTCTCTATCCATGCCTTAGGAGGAAGTCCCTATAGAGGGGTAGAACCCATGGGCGTAGCCAAGGGTGGGGCAGGAAGAGGCAGCTGTCCCCCTATGTAAAAATACATAGCTGAGGTTCTGCCCCCTAACAAAAGGCCTCCTCCTCCTAACAAAAGACCCATCCCCCCCCCCACAAAAATCCTGGCTATGTTCATGGTGGAACCCCCAGAGTATGCATGGAAATACATGCTATTTGTTGTTGTTGTGTTTTTTTTAAAGTCTTGCCCTTTCAAATATAGCAAAGATCAAGAGGTGGGCATATGCATTGCTTACAGGCTGCCAGCAAATTTTGGGAGCAAACAGGAGTGAGCCCTCACCTGCTGGAATTGGATGTTGGGCTGGGCTTCTTCCCTTCCACCTGGGTCAAAATGTGGTGGGAGGATTGTGCTCAGAGAACATAACCTTACAGGTGCAATTCTTCTCCAAGACCAGTTGTACCCCAGAAGAATCCCTTCCATTGCAGCTTAAAGGATTGTCAAGGAAGGTGGCTGGGAGGTCGCCTGCTCTGGATGGGGTTACGCTTCCCCTGTAGGAGCAGGTTCATAGCTTGGAGATACTCCTGGATCCTTTGCTGTCACTTGAGGCTCAGGTCGCCTCAGTGGCCCAGAGTGCCTTCCATCAGCTTCGGCTGGTCGCCCAGCTATGCCCCTATCTGGACAGGGATAGCCTAACTACTGTTGTTTATGCTCTGGTAACCTCAAGGTTAGATTACTGCATAGTAATCTATACGTAGGGCTGCCTCTGAAGACGGTTCGGAAACTTCAGCTGGTGCAGAATTCAGCAGCCAGGTTGCTCACTAGAGCAAGACAGTTTGAATATATTACACCAATCCTGGCCCAACTGCACTGGCTACCGACTAGTTTCTGGGCCCAATTCAAAGTGCTGGCTTTGACCTATAAAGCCTTAAACGGCTCAGGACCACAATACCACAAGGACTACCTCTTCCCATATGAACCTACCCGGACCCTGAGATCATCTTCTGAGGCCCTTCTTTGTGTGCCTCCTCCTCGAGAGGTCCGGAAGGTAGCAACACAAGAACGGGCCTTCTCTGCAGTGGCTCCCCATCTGTGGAATGCTCTCCCCAGGGAAGTTCGCCTGGCGCCTTTACTATACACCTTTAGGCGTCTGCCAAAAGCATTCCTTTTTAATCAGGCTTTTGCCTGACTTGATCTAAATCCTATACCCCTTTTAAAATGCTGGCTCTTTGGGGGTTGCTGTTTTTGTTTTGATTTTCTGTATTTGATATTTTATGTGAACCGCCCTGAGACCTTCGGGTATAGGGCGGTATAGAAAAGAAAGATAAAAACAAGGAAAGAAAGAAAGGTCAATAGCCTAGGAGAAGGAGTGGTACCTTAATTTAAGACCAATTCCCACCCCCCGAAATCATTTAAACTTCTCCCTCAAAAGATGACTGACCCTAGAGAATGTGCACTCTCAGGTGTGTGTTCACCACGTTCAACTCTTCCCTACTAACTAATCTTTCAAACTGTGAGATGGATGCCATTTAAAGAACCATGCAATGAAGTGTCTGTGTTTCCATTTGAAGATGTGATCTCACAGCACTGTGTCATTGCACTTTGATGTGCATTATGTGCACTGACCCATCCACAAATGGGCACACATCTGAGTAAACTTTAAAGCAATACAGGGTTAATAGACAACTTGAGCATTCACAAGCATATTCCAATGGGTGTTTAATTTCAGCCTGTGGTTCCTGACCAAGAAGTGATATGTCCATGGAAAGGAGGCTGTGTCAAAGCATAAATCTCCTTACTTGGAACCCATGGGTGGAGGTGGGGGCTGGAGATAGTAGGAAGTTCTTCTTTCTTCTCCGCCCTCCACAACATTTTATGGGTGCTCCTATTTTTTGCCCATAAGCTTGATCAGAAACCCCAGTGAAGAACTAAAGAAATGGAATGAAACTGATAAGAAGAGAACAGGGTTTCAAAGCAGCAAATTAGGATTCCAGAATGGCAGAGTCACACTTCAAATAGGTAGCATACCTCCAGTTATGATAGGGACGGCAGGTGCCTAATGGCTGCATTGTTGTTGGGAAAGACATATTGTTGGGTCACAGAGCTGCTTTCCCCCTTGCTCCTGTTCATCCTGCCTGAACCACTCCTCCGTGTACATAAGAAGAACTGTATTGGCCCAGAGGGAGCCCTCTTTGCTCCTCATTGCTGCAAAATGAGTATCATAGTAGTGGCCATGAATAAATTGGAAATGTCAGGATGGATATGATAAGGCTAAAAAGCATAATATTTCCCCTAGCATTGTGCAGATGTCACATTCAGAAATTTCAGGGGAGTTTGGGTTGGAGGGATGTTTCTTTTTGTGTGTGTATGCGTGTGTGTTTCTTATATGCCTCTGCAGGCCATGAAGAGGAATGTGTAGATAATTTAGTCCTTCATTTCATCGCCACCCGCTTTTCTTCTACTCCCAAGAATTCTATGGAGGGTTTATATAGCGAAAGCGTTTTTTTCTGACGATGCTTTGCTTCAAAAGAATAGAAAGCTTTGTGCCCCGTCCAATAATGCCCAAATTAAGGCTTTGGATGTAATCCACACCATTCTCTTATGTCAATGTCATTTCTCCGCAAGAGGGAATCATAACAGGATTCGTAGCGAGGGAGCTGACACCAAGCCTTCTCACCACAAATCAGATAGCCTGGTCATCATTATGCCAATGGTGTTTGTTTCCATCTTTAAGCAAATACAAGGCCATTCTGTGTGCCAGTCTCAGGAGTGCGAGTGACTTCTCACTGCCCTTGGCTATCTTGTGTTTCATTTAAGAAGCAGGCCCATACACCATGGCGGCCATTGTTTACCGCTGTCATTGTTATCAAAGCAAGTAAAGACGTTAGAATCTGTCCTGTCACTGGGTTTTATTTTCCTCATGTCAGGAGACAATGAGACTCTTCACATCCAGTCCTTGTCTAAGGACATTTTGTTTTTGCTTTTTTTTTTAAAAAAAAAAAGACTTCCATGTCATATTTGGCAAGCATCGAAACCTCGCAGACTTGGTTGGATGAGCACTTCTGGAATAAAATGTAGGGGGGCACTATCGCTACAGGAGAGTAGCTATGTGAGTGGTGATTTCAGCTGCAATTATCTGCCTACTTAACTGGGAGTAAGGCCCACTGAACTCACTGGTGCTTGTTTGTGAGTGGATCTGTAGATTATTTTAGCTACTGCAACCCTCATACTGTAGAATTGGTATCCTTTGTGGTGAATAATTTCTTTAGAAGGCACCAGCTTGCACAAAGGGCTGCATCGCTTCAGTAAATGGTAGTAGCAGTGTTGGGCCATTAGGAAAACAAAATCCAAAAGCCTCAGGATGAGAACAGCTCCATTTGGACCAATGTGATAAAACCATGGGCTGTTGCTATTTCGGAGAATATAAAAGTTACTAGTTACTTCAGCTCTACCTGAAACAGGTATCATCGTAAGGCAGAGAGAAGAGAACACTACTAAAACAAATCATGTGATTAAATTTTGGTGGCACACTAGGTACAGAATTGTTTAGTCATGTCCGACTCTTCGTGACCCCATGGACCAGAGCACGCCAGGCACTCCTGTCTTCCACTGCCTCCCGCAGTTTGGTCAAACTCATGTTGGTAGCTACAAGAACTGTCCAACCATCTCGCCCTCTGTCGTTCACCTTCTCCTTGTGCCCTCCATCTTTCCCAACATCAGGGTCTTTTCCATGGAGTCTTCTCTTCTCATGAGGTGGCCAAAGTACTGGAGCCTTAGCTTCAGGATCTGTCCTTCCAGAGAGCTCTCAGGGCTGATTTCCTTCAGAATGGATAGGTTTGAGCATTTTGCAGTCCATGGGACTCTCAAGAGTCTCCTCCAGCACCATAATTCAAAAGCATCAATTCTTCGGCGATCAGCCTTCTTTATGGTCCAGCTCTCACTTCCATACACTACTGGGAAAACCATAGCTTTAATTATACAGACCTTTGTTGGAAAGGTGATGTCTCTGCTTTTTAAGATGCTGTCTAGGTTTCTCATCACTTTCCTCCCAAGAAGCAGGCGTCTTTTAATTTCGTAACTGCTGTCACCATGGAGCCCAAGAAAGTAAAATCTCTCACTGCCTCCATTTCTTCCCCTTCTATTTGCCAGGAGGCGATGGGACCAGTGGCCATGACCTTAGTTTTTTTTAATGTTTAGCTTCAGACCATATTTTGTGCTCTCCTCTTTCATCCTCATTAAGAGGTTCTTTAATTCCTCCTCACTTTCTGCCATCAAAGTTGTGCCATCTGCATATCTGAGGTTGTTGATATTTTTTCCGGCAATCTTAATTCCAGCTTGGGATTCATCCAGTCCACCCTTTCGCATGATGATTTCTACACATAAGTTAAATAAGCAGGGAGACAATATTCACCCTTGTCGTACTCCTTTCCCAATTTTGAACCAATCAGTTGTTCCATATCCAGTTCTAACTGTAGCTTCTTGTCCCACATAGAGATTTCTCAGGAGACGGATGAGGTGACCAGGCACTCACATTTCTTTAAGAACTTGTCATAGTTTGCTGTGGTCGACACAGTCAAAGGCTTTTGCGTAGAGAATTAATAGAGGTACAGAATTAATAGAGGCAAAATTGGGAAGCATTACCTAGTGGTTGGAGGATAACCTTCCAAAAGCTAAGTGCCTTGGGGGTGGGGGCGGGGTAGAAGAGAATTTTATCAAGCTTAAAGATACCTCTCCAGGATGGCTAACAGTCTTTTCCAATTACTCAAAAATTACTTCAAAAATCACTTCAAGTTTGTTTGTTTGTTTGTTTGTTTGTTTGTTTGAAACCGCTGAAAATGCTTTTCCTGACCTATAAGATTTGGCCCTGCTTTTAGTGTTCAAGTCCTCTGAATTTCTTTTTCCTTTTTATCTTTGTGTTTTTATACTTCTGTTTTATAGGTTTTAAGTTGTGTTTTTTTTTTTGTGTGTGTGTATATATATATATATATATATATATATATATATTGCTGAAATGATGTGTATATACAACGTAAAGCTGAAATATGTGAGTATACACCAGGCATAGGCAAACTGGGCCCTCCAGATGTTTTGGGACTACAACTCCCATCATCCCTGACCATTGGTCCTGTTAGCTAGGGATGATGGGAGTTGTAGTCCCAAAGCATCTGGAGGGCCCAGTTTGCCTATGCCTGGTATACACACACACACACACACACACACACACACACACACAGCTATGCATCATTTAGATTTTTTTTAAAGTGGCTTACAAATGTTTTTAAATAAATAGGGCAAGTTTTTCCTCCTATCAGCAGGAAATGAAGGCTAGAACTGATACCTTTTTTTACATACAAAGTCTTATTTTTCTCAAATTACTCATGAGAAAAATAAAGTGGACAGCTTGTACACAAGGACTGCAGCACCTCAGATACAAAGTTTTGAATCACTATGCTTCAGAAATAAAAATATACAGTTCTAGAATCAGAGACCCAATTCTCATTTTATTTTTTGTTATATAAAGTCACTGTGAGGTGATATTACCATAATAATTTTGTCTGGCAAATGCTGAATGTGATTGGTCTTATTTACCACATGAGGGGAACTCAATGAAAACTAGAACACATTCAAGTAAAAAAAATAGGGGGGAGGGATAAATCAATTTAAATACTGTCTATATTTAATACAGTAGATGGGGGGAAACTTACTTTCCTGTCACATTGACAAGTAACAGGAGGCTAGGCCTAGTTTAATGTGGTATGAGCTCTTGTGAGCAGCAGCTTTGTCACTCAAATTGTAAGCGGAGTGAAAAAGCAAACCTATGTTAGAGACAAAAAGTTTCCAAAATGGAAACCAAAGATGACCGAAAAAATAGGAAAGAATGCACCATGATTAAACTGAAGACTAATTATATAATGAAGGTGTACAATACATAGCTAAAGAGAAGGCAGTTTACTTTTGTAGTTGGGAAAATCACCCCTAATCCTTATTCAGACCATATTGGATGCCATTGTGTTCTTTCTCTTCCTTTGGTGATGGATTTCTCACTCTGTGGCTTAATTGAGGAAAATCCCCACATATTGCTGCATAATAATTTTCTGAATTTTAATGAAGGCAGGCAGAGCTCCCTTATGATAGCTGTGTGTGTATATTGAATAGTGCCTCATGTGAACGTTACGTTGTGTTGCACAAATGCTGAAGAAGCAGGAGAGTCTACGCAGAAGGGGGTGGTGTGGTGGAACAGACAGCTTAGCAGGGAGTTGCTAACTATACACCACTCTGGACAGGAGCCTTAAGGGCAAAACACAGTGCTTGTCAGTTCGTGTTTGCCTGGTCTCTGAGAGAAGAGACATTTTAAGGCTCTGCATCATGATAGCCATCGCAAGCTGAACTGAGACACTTCCATACACTGCCCAGTTATAGGGACAGACACTGACGAGGGAGCTTACGTACGCTTCCATGCTTTTTCCTCAGACAATGAGACACTTAGGTCTCTCAGAAATGCAAGTCAGATGATATCAGCTTTCAGGACTTGGAAAACGCATCCTAGGATGCTCAGTTTCCAGCTAGGGGTCTATGCCACTTAACAATAGGCAAACTTTGATCCCGCATGGAGCAGCTCTTTCTTTTCAAACCCAAGTCAATTCAAATGATTATTATTATTCTTTCCCCCAGTCATGTTGGCATTGTGTTGCAAGCACAGGCTGCTCAGGCAAAATAAACTTTGGTGCCTGTTTGGGAAGACATCAATGGTGTCCTTTCATCCTTATTCAACCTTTGGATGAACAATCACAATAGCAAAAACAAAAAAACCAGAAGTCTAGCTCCTTTGCATTTATTTCTTCAGCTTGCGGTCTGACTTATATGGAAGGAATTTCTCATGTACCACATGTGGGAAAATGCTGCTCCACGTTTCATTAGGAACACAGGTGTATAAACCCATGAAAAAACACACACATGCACATGCAAGAAGTGGATCTTTTTCCATGAGTCAAAGAGTGCACTGCTTTGAAAATGTGCCTAAGCAGTTTTAAACCCAGAAATTCATATCCACAATTGGAAGACAATTTCAAAAGGGAAGTTTTATTACAGTGGTGTGGGGAAAATGTTTCAGTCACCACAATCTAAAAAACGGAATGCAATACTTTCACAGGTTCCTTTAGTTTTAATATGCCTCCACCTAGCCATTCTTGTTTTTCCCAGTCCTTATCCATTCTTCCTTCATTGCAACCTTATAGTCAGTTGTTCTGAGTTTTCCACTTGTGTTGTGAAAGAGAGCAAGAGTTAGATAAATGGTGTGAGAGGATGATTTTTCCAGCATACCACTCTTGCTTTGCCAACCTCCCAGATTAGTAAATGAATCTCAGGAATATCATTGGGTTGCTTTGTCCTTTGACATGCTACAACCAGATCTGATGCCTGATATCTAGAAACCTTAATTCAATTTATTGTATTAATCTTTACTCAGTTCTGCTCAGTCTACTTTACACTGTTTGTCCAAACAGAAGTCTGTAAAAAGGAACCAGATATTTCAGAGGTATAAACATATCCCCCCTCTCCATCTTTCCTAAATCCCTGAGGGGAAAGGAAACAAAGTAAAAAAACAAAACACAGAGACACAGGGAGAAAAATTAGAATCTGTACATGATCCTTATTAAGTCCAAATGGGACTTAACTCCCAGGTAAGTCTGAGGCTGCAATCTTATACATCCTTACTTGGGAATAAGCCTCATTGAAAAGAGTAGGCCTGCTTCCAAGGAAATATGCATAGGATTGCACTGTGAGTATTTTAATTAGTGCTACGCTGCAAATTTCTCCCACATCATTCCCCCTAACCATTCCCCATCAATTAGCGAGAAAAGAATTGCATGCAAATATTATTAAAAAGGGAGACAAAACTTCAGTGAGATTCTAATGGGTGAGGTGTAGGGCTTTTGTTGTGTTTACCTTACTTTTCATACGGCTAAGAAGCATTTGTGAGTGTCCTTTCTTCCAGTTTAAAAATCAACTCAACAGTGGCCTGCACCATGCAGTTTTCCTGGGTGCCTGTGTTTTAATTAAAGCCCAGGGAAAGATATTTTCAAGTAATGGCTTTTGTAGGGCCTATTCAAATCAGGAAGAGTGGGCAGATGTGGAGGCTGCAGAGTGCCAGAGAAATGTTTGCTAGAAAGTAAAATGCAAACACCGCCCTTGGCTACCAAGCAACAATAAGGTAAGTTCAAAATCCCACAGCGTAGGAGCCATCTCTAGGGGCCAAAATCCCTTCAGCCTCCCCCCAATAAAATAGTTGAGGGGCAGTGCCCCCAGGTTGGTGGGCATTGCCATTCAAATGGTATGTGAACACCAAGTCTTGTGGTTGCTTATGCGGGGCGGGGTTTACCTGCCCCTCCCAATATTTTATCCCAGTTGGCACCCTTGTCCCACAGCCACCAAAATTTTAAATAAGGCAGAAAAACGGAAGCCTCAGTCACAGCTGAAGAAAACCTCCAAGAAATTGGATTTTGGCACAGCACCACTTTTAATATATCCAACCGACTTAAAAAAAAAATACACTTGCCATTTTAAAAAAAGAGAATGCATGGACACAGTTGCGGACCATGCACACCCATAATAAACACATACCTACAGTCTCAAAGTACTCAGTTTATCATTTTGGCCACACTACTTTCTTTTTTGTGCCTTATGCTGCAAAAACTAGCATTAGGCACATAAGCAGGATGGTTTGGGATAGATTCCTGAAACTGCAGACACACCCACGTTCAGTCCTATTGGTTGGCAGTACCATCCTACAAAGGCATAACACACTGCATTTTGAAGAAAAGGGCATAGCTTTATTCTTCAGAGGTGTATAATCAAAATGCTTCTAAATTTGATAGTTTAGCTATCAAAAATGGCTATAATAATGGCCGTTTCCTTGCAAAAACTCCTAACCAATGACTTAATGTATACTTTTAATCGCTTATAATTTTGAAAAAGCCAGGCATATCAAAGTATTTCCATTTCCCCTCTTTTGTCTTTAATGATCCATTGCCATAATAGCAGGGATGATGGACAAAAGGTAGCTAAGGAGATCTGTGGTGGATAGCTGATATCTTCCTCTGGTTAACCCTAACTGAAAGAAAGGTCATGTGTCATTTACTATCGATCCTGCACCAGATGCAAGTAATCAAAGGATAGAAAGATTTCTGAGGGAGATTTTATTTCGAAGCTTAACCAGGACATAAGGAAGTTACTAAATTAATTAATGTCATTTTTACCTAACCAATAACAGCAAGGATACCCTAGTAAGTCAGAAAGCCTCTTGAAAGGCTATTAAATAGAAATAAATCTTTCTTCTTTTCTTCTAGTAACAGATGCATCAGGCCAATGATGAAGCATGCTTTCAAAGCAAGTGAGTTCCTTTCCCCTCATAGGGTCTGATAGGGTTTTGTTTTGTTTTTTGGTGTAGGCAGGCTCAGTATGAGAAGGTTTGCTTTGTTAATGACAAATGTCTTCAAACATCTGAAAAGATAAGCTATGAGGGTCGGGATCTACGGATTTATCTTGTCCACTCATATTATACATATTGCAGTCCACCAGTTTTGTGGTAAATATTGGAAAGGACTTTCAGATTGTAAGGATCGTGGTGTACTAGGTTGCATAAGTATGCTGAAAAATGTTCCATAAGTAGAGAGCCTTAAGAGGAGGTTGGGGAAGCACTGTCTGGATCAGGTGGATTTAAATCACTGAAGAACCTGATGCATCTTTTAGACTTCATCTATAGTCATTTTCAATAACTTTCAGTATCCTTTATTTGTTGGATATTCCACCCCGCCTCTTAATACTTTTTGATTTTCAAGAAAATTTTGTGTTAGGTGTATATGTGATGGCTTTATTGGGATGAATTTGATATTTATTTAAACAATGTATATACCACTTAACTGCAATAGTCTCTAAGTGGCGGGAAAGTCAATGGCGTTTCCGTGCGCTCTGGCTTCCGTCACGGTGTTCCGTTGTGCCAGAAGCGGTTTAGTCATGCTGGCCACATGACCCGGAAAGCTGTCTTTGTGATAACCTTTTGAGCCTTTCTGAGGGTAAGGCAAGATAAAAAATAAACTTCGATGGACATGTGTCCATCCATCCCAAGGTGCACATCCCTGAAGGCAAGGTGTGTGAAGTTTAAAGTGTTGTTTTCAATCTTGACAGTCCTAAATGGCTTTGGACACAAGGACTCAAGGCGCCAATTTTCTCTACGTGAACTAGCCCTACAGTTAAGATCTTCCTCAGGGGCTCTGCTTTGAGTCTCCTCACTATTATTTGTGTAAGAGTTTTAAACCAGCCTTTTTGGGCCAACCCCTCATAAGGCAGCTGCCTGGATGAGTCAGGAACCAGGAGCCATGTTCAGCTGTCAAAACCAAGGAGCCAAGCAGGAGCCAAGCCAGGAACAGCGAACTTGGCAAAATGGAGCCACGAATGGCAATAGTCTCCTGGTAGTGGCATTGCTGCTGCTTCCTGGGAGAGGTGAGGTGGTATCAAGGTTTAAGGCTGTGCAGATGTACCAGAACAGCCAATCTGATGGTCCTGCAATCTGATGGTCCTGCTCCTCGCCCCTGTCCCTCCATATAAAGGAGAGAGACACAAATGCTGGGAGGCTGTTGCTGTGGTTCCACCCACTGAGCTGCTCCTGACCCAGATACAAACCAGAAGGCAGGATTGCAGAACAAGCCATGATTCAGAACCACAAAGTATGTCCAGACTGGATGACAAACCAGGAATCAGGACTGAAGAGCAGACCGCCTGTTAGGATCAGAGAATAACCAAGAAGGGCCTTGTTGTTTGAGCAAGGCTCAGCTGGCAAAGGAAACTCTTTCTGCCTAGAAAGGACCCAGTGGCTGGCCTGGGTGAGTAGAGTCAGTCTGGAAGTCACAGAGAAGGCTGCCATCAGCAGTTCATCATACAGGACCCATCAGCTCCCATCAGTTTGAGAAAAGGAGGATTGGGTTCCCATGAAATAGGCTCAAACAGATCCATTTAGACTCAAGATGGGGCCAGGATCAAACCGAAATGGATCTAGGAGGTAGAAGCCAGAAATCCAGTGTCTGGCCACCACTCTGGTTTTTGGGAGTCCTCCTATCTCTAGACAAGGCTTCTGCCTGCTCAGATTCATATAAAGTAATGTTTGCCACCCATTCCAATTAAATTGCGTTAACCAGATTTTGTTTGCCTTTAGGTCAGAGCCTGTATCAACCTCCTATAAGTGAATACAGTGCAGTCCTAACAAATGACCTTGTGTTGTGACGCAAAAGAGTTCTAGTAATTGCTTCAAGTATATATCTTAAAAATGAAGCCAACAATAGTCTGAAATAACTGTGTGTGTGTGTGTGTGGCAGATTGTGCTGTCAGACCAAGTCTTTCCACTTTGTCGAAATGGATGTCTACAGAGAACATCCATGTTAAATTTACTCAAATTTCAAACTGGAGCTATCTTTCTTTCTGTGTTCTTCTTATTAATAACATCCAGAAATTATTTCCACAACCAAAGATATGTTTTTTTGGACTCTAGTGAGTCAGGATTAGCATTCTGCAACAGTGGGGAAGATGCATTATAATTAAGTCTGCACCCTCCAGCAGGTCTCTGCTGGAGGTACCAGCAGTATTTGGCAAAACCTGGTTTGTAATCAGCCTAGCTTCTGGCTGAATAGCTTGGCTGGTGAGGAGGCAAAGTCTCTGTGTTTCTATGGCTCCCACTCAGCAGGCGCTCACTGAGTATCTGGGAATACAGGTCCAATGTGTCTCTCTTGTTCTCTAGTCATTTATTTCATTCCAAAATGAGATTTGTGAATTTTCTGTATTTTGACGAGAGATAAGGAATTAAGAGATTTCCCGGAAAGTCCACAGTAATACTGATTGTCTCTCCAATGGAAGCGAACATAGTTAAGGTTGCAACTTAGACACAGACATTTATATTGTCCAATGCAGCAGGAGACAAGGCAGATGTTGCTTCTCCTGCCAGTTCCTTCCTTGGACCTTTCATCTGCTGCCTTCCCTCTCCTGCTGGGGTGATCCGAGTGAGCAGGAGTCCAGGTGTGCCATGAAACAAACAAATGCAGAGGAATATGACAAACAGAGAGTGAATGAGTGGAATGAGGCAGATTCTCTTGCTAAAGATGGAGATTTCAGGGACCATGTCCAATACCCTAGTTGGATTTCAGTCATAAACATGCTCGTAACAGCATGAATATCAGAAGGGTGCCTAAAAGTATACATTTCCCTTTGACTCATAGAACATGCTGCAGTGTAGTCGCATTTTGGTAAAGAACTTGGTGCCTTTAGTAGGGAAACGTGGTGTCTATGTCGACATTGGGCTTCATAACACTTTAACGTTGACTTTGTCATTTGGGAGGTAATGAGAAGTCACAATCTGAGATCTCTAACCTTCCTCACAGAGCTAGAGTTCCCAAGGTCCTTTGGGGAGAAGGGATGACTTATGAAGCCAATATACATCTAGAGTGCAGATTTTGTCTTCAATAGGTAAAGCTTGATCTGATATGACCCCCTTTTAATTTTCATCTGCTAACGTAGGCTGAAGCCAGTTTATTCACTCTTAAGGTGCTACATGACTATGCTCAGTGGTAGTGTTTGGCAGGTATAAGATCCCAGGTTCAGTCCCCGGCCTTCCCAGATAGGGATGGGAGAGATTCCTGCCTGAAACACTCGCTGAGCTAGACGGACCAATAGACTCACTCTCACTTACATCCTAGTCCTCTGTAGAGTTAAGCAATTTGGAATCCATTGATTCCATAGGGCTGGGCTGTACATAGCCTGAAGCAAATTGCGGCCTTAGCTTACTTCAAATATTGTACAGGGAAGGGGGGAAAATGGATGTTTTGTAGCTTCCTCTGTGCTCTTAGTATAGAGGAGGAAAGAAATGTTGTCATCCTGCATACATTTATGTCTATATATTTTAAATGAAGATGTGGGAGCATTGCCTCCCTTTCCTTAAACAGAGTGCTCTTCCACAGCACAGTAGTGACATTCATACCTTGCAGTTACCTCAGTCTGGCATCTCTCTAGTGCTCTCCATTGGAAAGACCATATGCTGAGAAATCCACTGAAGATTTGGTGCCCCACACAGCTTTTTCATTCTCCCCTTAGGGAACAGAAGTCAAAAATGCTCCCTTCTCAACGTTATATTCAGATACAGGAATACTGCGGTGCCCATCTTGCCTCCTCAGTGGCAAGAGGAAAAGGATATATGGAAGTTACCGTGAGTTTCCAGCTAAACCAGCTTTCCTTAGGCTGAAAAATGGGGTCAATATCCTTCTCTTCTTTTTGGTATGCTAATTCAAATGACTCTTCCCCTTCTCTATTCTGATATTTCTGCGTTTTGGTTTTTTTAAAAGAAAAACCATCACACCCTCGCTTGTCGGCTTTACTTTATGTCAATATATTTCACTCTGTCACTCTATTTAGGCTTCACCTGTCAAAGTAGATGAGTTGATTTTCCTGGGGATAGCCTACGATGGTTTCCAAGTCTCAATTGGCAAAGTGTTTAGCGACTGCATCTCTGCCATGCCTTCACCATGGAAACCACCTGGGTGCTTTTCACATTCACATGACACACCGAAGAGACAGGTCAAGACTGACAAACCTTGACCAGTTTGGCTGCACATCTACAAAGCTAAGTTCCCTGTGGCATCTATTGCCATTCTGCACCTTAGTTTATGGGTGGCACATGATGTGCTCTCTTGGCCTAAGGGATGACACCTCCTATCTGTTGGAGTTTATCAGAGGAAATGACTGTTGGCTCATACAGTGGTGTATCAGATTTAAGTTTGTTCCTGCAGCTGCTTCTGGAGTGAAATGGGTTCAAAGGGTCCAGTTATTATTCAGTTTGTTCCACAGCTACCCAGAAGAAGGCTCCATATCCTCCTGAACTAGCACATGGACTGGCAGCAGCTGCCAGCTTCTAACATTATAGACAAAGAATTAAGAATAACAGTGTTCCAGCATATTGTTGGGAGGGTTAGAGAGGTGTTGTTTGGCTTCTCTCTCCTGCCTCTGCCAATAAATTAAAACTTGGTAAGTTCTAAAAGAGGTGTTCAAGGTCAACTGTAATAATTAGATTATTGAAGAAAAATAATTCTAAATGTGATCCATATGTAGGATTTAGAACAATAGTTGTCAACCTTTCCCAGCTTGTGGCCCACCCAAACATGAATTTCTTTCCTTTTTCTGTTTTTATCATATATTTGCATGATGATAGTTCTGCACTTGTGATCAGGCCACAAGCTGATCTGGCCCACCAATTGAAGACCAATAATCTAGACCAATGTTTCCCAAAGTTGGGTTTCTAGCTGTGTTTGGACTACAACTCCCATCTTCCCTAGCTAACAGGACCTGTGGTCAGGGATGATGGCAACTGCAGTCCAAAAACAGCTGAAGACCCAAGTTCAGAAAACACTGAATTCTAGACTATGCAGAAGAACTCTAAAACGTATGGCTACTGAGAGCCCCCAAATTCTCTCTTCATCTAGAAGAGCTTCAATTATCTGACTTGAAGTATAGGTTCCATAGAACACCTTTTACATGTGTATCCCTGGCTCAATAAACGACAGGCCATTTTCTAAAGGACCCTTTTGTACTCAGAGGAGACAAACTGCATCCTAGCCAGGAAGGTGCAATGCTATAGTTGTTTTAGCCCTTCAGCTTGCTAGCAGATGGGCAAAAGCAGTAAATCTCATCACATGGCCTGATCACTAAGAACAAGAGTGGAACTTCATACAAGAGGCATGTGCTGAAGCTGACAGGATGAATGCAGAGGAGAAATTATCGCAAACCAGTTGTTGTCTATTCCAGGTCATCTGATCCAGAGTTAGAACTGATATGAATATTCATAAAATATACAAATTTTAGAACTGCCAATTTCATGATTCAAATTTTGAATGTGACATTCCATCAAAAATTAAGATGCATGCACTTTAAACATGTTGGCAACTCTTCACGGTGTGGATTTTAGCAGATTGTCAAAACTGAACTCATAACTTGTCAACAGCCAAAGAATAACAGACCTTGAATATGGTTACATAATAACTATCAAATGCTATTAAATACCAAATTCAGGAAAGTAAATACATTTGACTCAAATGCTCAGGAAATATTTAAATATTCAACATCGAAATTTGCAGAGGGCAAACTTTTTTGATAGGGAAAATAGATTCTCTAAAAGAAGACAGTGTGGTTAGCATAGCTCTGACCTTCTGGGTGACCCAGAATGGAATCAGGGTAGCCTCTGCCTTGGCCACAGCCCAATGATGTGAGAAGGGAGCAAGAGAAAGTGTCCTTCTTTTTATAACAACAACAACAACAATAATAATAATTTATTATTTATACCCCACCCATCTGGCTGGGCTGAAAATGGCATCATGAGCGACACTGCAGCAGATTCAAGAAAGCTATATCTAAAAGTACATTGAACTGACTGTATTTTATTCACTGTTTATCAAATAGTGATAAATATTGAAATAAATTGAGCTCAGTTTAATTGCTGATGTTAGATATATTTGTCTTTCATTGTTATATGTGCAAATGTTTCATCTGTTATACATGCAATTGTTCTCTGTGTGCTTTTTATTGCATTGTAAACTGCTTTGGGATTTATTGTGGGAAGTGAATTGTAAATGAAATAAATGATAAGTAAGAATTATGGTAGTAGTAGTAATAATAATAATAATAATAATAATAATAATAATAATAATAATTAATATAACAACAACAACTTGTTCTATTTTTTGTCTTTTTACAGATGCTTCAGAGTCTGGAAAGAGTCAGAATCTATTCACATGAGGACAGAAATCTAAGTTCTTTTGAGTGAACAAGAAATCAATAAGCTGTCAAGCAAATGAATGTTTGCTGCTTAGGAGTGTAGTTTTGCAGATTTTTATGTAAATTTCTCAAATGTTAACCTTTCCTATTTGCTGATTAGTGCCAAGGCGCTGGTTGATTAGCACCCACAGATGAGTCAATACTAAGAGCCAGCATGTTGGCATATGAATAAGCTTGGCTTAATGTCCCTACATAGCCTGGAATTGTCTGGGTGAATTTAGACAAGCACTCAAATCCCAAGTAGATATCACTGGTCTGCCTCAACAGATTGTTACAAAGATGGTACAGTAGTACTTAACCATTAATCTTTGTTGTTGCCATAGTAGCCAACAAACAATCAGCTAGGTGCAATCCAAAATACATTATTTTCATGAACTTTTCAAAAGCTTTCAACAAAAGTCCTAAACAGGACTTCAGCCTGAAAACATGGGAGCACAAAGCATTTAGCAGGAAAGGAGATATAGAATCATTTATCCACACTAAGTGAATGGGCAGTTGAATGGCAAAGAAATTCACAATGTAAATCTATACATGTCTATGGAGAAGTAATCCCGTTGAGTTGAGCGAGACTTAACACCTGTGCTAGTTGTGTACAGTGGTACCTCGGGTTAAGAACTTAATTCGTTCTGGAGGTCCGTTCTTAACCTGAAACTGTTCTTAACCTGGGGTTCCACTTTAGCTAATGGGGCCTCCCGCTGCCACTGCGCCGCCACCACACAATTTCTGTTCTCATCCTGAAGCAAAGTTCTTAACCCGAGGTACTATTTCTGGGTTAGCGGAGTCTGTAACCTGAAGCGTCTGTAACCCGAGGTACTACTGTATAGGATTGCAGCCTTATTGTAACCATAAAGTTATGCACATTGGAACAATAAATAAATCCCAACTTCACATATCTATTGATGGGAACTGAAGTCCTTGTGAGTATTCAAGAAGGAGATATTTCTTAAGATCTTTGTTGAAAACATCAACTCTATGTAAGGAGGAGATGAATAAGAAAAGCTCCGTGTTAGAAATTATTAGGAAAAGGATAGAAAATGGGCTGCCAGTAGCATAATTAGGACTGTGCACTGGATTTGGCTAAGACCCAAATTCTGAGCCAAATCATGCAGTCTGAGGGATCCAGGCCTCATATGAGTCAGGTCGGGTCATCAGTTTCAGGTTGAGCAGTCCAGAGCCATCAAGTCACCAGGCAGAAATGAAAGATAGGCATAAGCAAGAACCACAAAAAGGCGAGGCTGATCAGGTGGCTGCATCTTCTCAGGAGAAGTGGGGAGATGTCTTCCCCATCAGGTTTTGCCTTCCTGCCAGGCCTCTCCTCCATTCCACCACTGCCAGGCATCTCCTCCCTCCTGCTCCTGCCCCCTGAAGCAGAACCACACAGGATCATATCCACCTCCTTCACAACTGTTAAGTGGGAGTATCCATTCCTGCAGGACCCCCCTCCTGACCTTCATATGGCTTTTAAAAAACTTTGAAAACCTTGGCCCTGTCCCTCAAATTTATTTGGGGGTAGATCAGGGTGGTGAGCACAGAGCAACTCAGCCCAATCTGGGGACCATGGGTTGGGTTTCCGGGGTGGATCAGGGGCAGGGGATGTCCATGCACAGCCCTAACTTTAATTCAGTAACATGCAACATGGACATGTTATCACAGAATGAGTAGCATTGGAACCCATGCTGGAGTGTGGACCTCAGCAGCTACCCAGTGATGCTGACTCCTGGCAACAGCTTCTGGAAGTTGCTTCAGCATGACAGGCTCAATCAGTTTCACCATCTCATGACTACTCTTGGCTTCATTTTTTAAAAAATGAAAAATCCTGACACCAGATCTTCTCTAATTTATCTCGTTTGGCTTTTGGATTACCAGTTGCAGCAAAGGTTTTTTTGGCCAAAAGTTGCTGAGCTGGCAAAAACACACAAAAAATGCCATTTTTGAGCTAATTTTATGGAGCTACATGGGCTGCCATACATCTGGATTTTCCTGGACAGCTGGCCGATTTCCACCTGGACACTGCTGCTGATAGAAGTGTTCTGAATATGTCTGGGGAAATCCAGACGTATGGCAACCCTACCTTCATGCCCTCCTGGTGAGTTTCCCGGGTGTTTCCCGTTGGCCAGTGTAGGACAGAGGACTGCCTGGATATTTGGTCTGATCCATCAGGGCTCTTCTTAGATTCCTGCATTTAAAGTCTCATAAAAATTATCGCTCCTAGTTCTGGAAGGAAAAAGACAAGACAAGAAAAGCAGGATGCTCACAGAATGATCTTTAGCTTCACTTTCTTCCTTTTTTTGAAAAATATGCTTGAAAGTCTTAAATTTCAGGAAGCTTTTAGTTTTCTTATGGATTTTTTTCTTTGTATTAGGGTTTATCTATTTTTAATTCTCAGGTGCAGGCACAGATCAAGTGGCCTGTGTTTGTTGTAATGCTTTGGGACAGCTTTCGTAACCTTAATTCTCGGCGATTGTTCACTCCAGGAGTAAGGATTAAGGCAGGTAGCGCTTCATCAGCATGAGAGAGAGCAGTTCAGAGAGGAATGTTGCCATGGCACGCTTCCCCTTTGGGTTGGGGGCATGAGGATAAGAGGGTCACCACCTCTGCTCAGTGATACGCTCGCTGACGTTTTCAGAGTCTCATTAATTCAAGTGTTCCAGGTATTCTGCAAAAGGTTTGACTGACTGACAGTAAAACAATGTTTGCATAATTGCCCAAACATGTAGCCTTTGAATAATAATAACGTTGTTATTCTCTGAGATACACTATTTATTTTCAGAAATGACCTGATAACTACTAGCAGAAGCAAAACACTCAATTTCACAGCTACATTGAGATGAAAATAATTATAGAATGCACGCAGAAATTAAAATCTATTATGGGCAATTGGGTTAGCAAACTAACACATAGCCTTATGCAAGAGAACCAAGTAGTCCTTCTTGAATGTACTGTACATTTTTAAGACTTGGTTTTCACCTTAGCCCTAGTCTATTTTCTGCGATGCTGTTGGAACAATGTACCAACTACCAGGCCAGCTGCATGTTCAGCTGTCTGCTGGTTTAATTAGAATTACATAATACTGACTTCTTTTCATTTGCCTAAAAGGACGGATGGGTGGGAGGTTGGTTCAGTTGTTGGCCTGATCCAGGAACTCTACTTCCCAGTTTTAGAATTGTCTCCAGAAATCAAACAAAGCTCAAGATCTTGATCATACTGAGGTCTGTACATAGGGATGGAGGAATCTGTCAATTTAATCCTCCCCCCCTTCCCAGTTTATTTTTCCAGCCAAGGTGACCTGTCTGAGGCTCACACCCAGGCAGTGTGTCTATGGAGGACCTGAGCTGTCCCTTGGCCTCACTGATATGGTCCAAAGTAAAATGCAGCAATAGGTTTGGCTCCAGTTTGTCTGCAGGAGTTGCTGGAAGGAGGCATACAAGACACCAGCCAAATACTGTATGTCCTGGAATGTAGCAAGTATAGTGTTTTTCCCCTCAGGGATTACTCCCAAAGGCTTTCTCATGTCAGCAGAAGTTTAGGATCAGAGTTTTCCTTCTCCTAGATGGGCTACCTTCCCATCTGCCCCTCACTTCCCTCCATCACACATGCAGAAACTGCACTATTGGCCACATCTGCTCAATCTGCTGGAGCCTGTCATGACATGCAGAGCAAGTCACTAATGTACCGACAGTTTGAGTCCCATCGGCTACACTCACATATTTTTTATAATGCATAGAATTTTGTTTACATTCTGTGGTTGAAATTCAGAGAAGTGCACATTTTGAAAGAAAACTATGATTTGGTCCACATGTTGCTTTGGGAACTGTAAATTTTATAAGTTTGCATTAAAATGTGAACAGAATGAATTTCTCCTGCACACCTTTCTGTAAGAAGTGTGCACGCACATGAAAGCTCATACCAATAATAAACTTTGTTGGTCTCTAAGGTGCTACTGGAAGGAATTTTTTTTATTTTGTTTCGACTATGGCAGACCAACATGGCTACCCACCTGTATCTAGAACCTTTCTTTACGTTGCTTTAAACAAAGCAGGAAAGAAAAAGAAAGAAAATTTAGTGTTTAAGACATCCATCACATGGGAAGCCCAGGCATCCCCTCATTTTTCTTGCCTTTATGTCTTGTGACCAGAATGGCCAGGGGTTTGGAAAACTAGTCCTGTGGAGAACAGTTACAAAAGTTGGACTTGCTTAGCCTAGGGAAGAAAAAGGTTAAGGGGAGACATGAAAATAGTCTTCAAATATCTGAAGGGCTGTCACGCTGAAGATAGAGTAGAACCAATGAGAGGCAGAGAAGCAGATTCTGGCTCAGAGCTAGGAGAACCTGTTCAACAGTGGAACAGCCTGCCTCAGGGCTGTCCTTTGGTGTAACAGCAGAGGCTGGGCAGTTGGGGGGATGCTGTTGTGGCCTTCTGCACTGCAGCTCCTGCACCCAGCAGCAGTTGGACTAGGTGATCTTCTAACTCTGTGATTCTACGATCTTTCCAGTAACTTGTTTTCTTTGATGACTTCAACAGTCGAGTCATTCATAGAAGTGAAGACTCTGCACCAAACCACCACCACCACCTGGCACAGAAACACAGGTTTTATTCAGAATGAGATTCAGAGCTGCTTCAGCGGTTCTCACCTTATTCATTTCACAAAATGGCTCTTTTCATAACACGATTAGCATTTCCCATCATTTCAGGAAAATAGTATGCAGACACCTACTCTTCTTGACTGGAGTCTTTGGGTTACAAAAAACCACTACTAAGGATGCAGTCCACCAGGAGATTCCCCTGCAGAAGCCCCGTCGAAAAGAATAGGAATTCCTCATGGCCACAAGAGGTTTCACTACCAGAAAATAAACCCTATACAGTTCTGGACTGGGGTGTCTGAGAAGCCACATCTTCCCCTACATTCTACCACAGCCATGAAGATCTGTTGATAGTACCCAATGCCCCTGCAGTAAAGCATGCTGGGACTTGAGCCTCCGCTTTCAGTGTTGCGACAGCACCATCAACTGCAATTATTTCCTCTGACTTAGATGCAAAGCAAATATAGTTATGTTTTTTGTCAATGGTTGGAAATTAGTTTTCTCCTAAGCCCTCCCAAATTAGTCCGTTTTATTTCTACAGTGTGAAATTCTTGACAAGTTTTTATGGATGAATGGCAGCTAATGGATTGAGGTTGAATCCTGACAAGACAGAAGTACTGTTTTGGGGGGACGGGGCAGGCGGGTGTGTGAGACTCCCTGATCCTGACTGGGGCAACTGTGCCCATGAAGGACCAGGTGTGCAGCCTGGGAGTCATTTTGGACTCACAGCTGTCCATGGAGGCGCAGGTTAATTCTGTGTCCAGGGCAGCTGTCTACCAGCTCCATCCGGTACGCAGGCTGAGACCCTACCTGCCCGCGGACTGTAATGACTGCAATGTGCTTTACGTGGGGCTACATTTCAAGGTGACCTGGAAACTACAACTAATCCAGAATGTGGCAGCTAGACTGGTGACTGGGAGTGGCTGCCGAGACCACATAACACCGGTCTTGAAAGACCAATATTGGCTCCCAGTATGTTTCTGAGCACAATTCAAAGTGTTGGTGCTGACCTTTAAAGCCCTAAATGGCCTCGGCCCAGTATACCTGAAGGAGCGTCTCTACCCACATCATTCCGCCCAGACACTGAGGTCCAGTGCTGAGGGCCTTCTGGCAGTTCCCTTGCTGCGAGAAGCAAAGTTACAGGGAACCAGGCAGAGGGCCTTCTCGGTAGTGACGCCTGCCCTGTGGAACGCCCTCCCATCAGATGTCAAAGAGATAAACAACTATCTGACTTTTAGAAGACATCTGAAGGCAGCCCTGTTAATGACTGGTGTTTTAATGTATTTTTAATCTTTTGTTGGAAGCCGCCCCAGAGTGGCTGGGGAAGCCCAGCTGGATGGGCGGGGTAGAAATAATAATAATAATTTCTTCTTCTTCTTCTTCTTCCTCTTCTTCTTCTTCTTCTTCTTCTTCTTCTTCTTCTTCATGACGTTTCAAGATAAATGTTGTGTTTCTCTGCAGCATCTGGGTGTCCTTTGAATGTAGAGCAGCTTATAAATCCTGAAATTAATTAAATACGTAAAATAAAATGTGCTGAAGGAACCAAACCGAAAGCTTGAGGCAAATAATAAATTTATAACATGCTGGCTCCACTTTGAAATGAGGACTGAGTATTCTGAGACATCAATACCAGATTGAAATCTGGATAAGGGAAATTTTGGAAGCATCCCTACAGACGGGAGAAAAAATATTTTTGTTCTGTTTTGCTATGGACATAGTAACTATTAAGTTTTTACACAAATCTTTAGCATTTAGGTTTCTGCTTCTGCTTCTAGAGTTGTTCTTGCTTTCATGTGTGTAAGCATAAAGACTTCCTGGTTCTCTTGATTTATTTATTTTACTTATTTTCTTACTTTTATATTCTACCTTTCTTCTGTCACGAGACCCAAGACGTTATACATGTGATTTAAGGATTAAGGACAAATTTGACTTTGTTTGCATTATAACAAGATTCTACCTAATTTGCACTTTTCGAACCAATACGCAAACCAAAACACGGATATCCTTCTAAATCATCACATTTCTAAATTTTGTGACGCAGTTCTCCTGACCAACACCATGTACAAAAATGTGTATATGAGGATAAAATGTGTATTTAAATGCATATATTAGTGGGAAGAAGTGCTATATCTAGGGAAGGTGTTTGGAAAATTGTGTATATTAGTCAAAAGCACATAAAGCATACCATATTGGCCTGAATATAAATATTCAGGTATTTTCTTTCTTTCTTTCTTTTCCATCCTTCAGTTTTAAAGGTGTGGCTTATATTCGGGTATGGCTTATATTCGGGTCAATACAGTATTAGGAGGGTATATATGTGTGTGTGTGTGTGTGTGTGTGTGTGTGTGTGTGTGTAAAACTGAATTTAAGATTTGAAAAACGAGCAACTTAGAAAACCAAAATTGACAGATTTGCCCATCCCTGTTGTGATTCCTAGATGGTTGCCTGGCATGAGTACAAAACACAAAAGCAACACCCAGACCCTGAGGGGACGGGAGGTCACTTGCATGGTTTGTGAACATGCCAGCAAGAAAGGATGCTTGAGACATTCAATTTTTGAAAATCCCCATAGGAAATGAACTCATCCGTACCTCTTGGACTAATTGGAATCTACCTATCCTCCAGTTTTCTGATTCTCTGAACATTGCGATTCAGCTTCCCATAATTTAAACTTATCAAAATATGCTTTTCAGTACATGCTTTGAGAGCACGCAGAGATTTAAATATGTACAAAAAGAATCCACACATTTAAATCTATATCAAATTAAACATATAAGTACATATTTTGAGGGCACTTCCGGGTGTGTGTTTGTGCAAAATAATCTGCAGATTATTTTGGAAAGTGAAGATGTGGAAATGAAGTGAATGAGAAATATACAGATTTGCTCATCCCCATCAAAGAGCAAAGCTACATTACTGGAAACTCTTTGCATTTGTCTGTATCAGGTTAGAAACAACTGTGAAGACAGTGCCCCCCCCATACCAGAAAGGGTGCATGTTAAAGCAGCATTAGAGTTAGTTTATAATAATTTCATTGTTGTCCATAGAAAGTTACCACCAAATAACAAGTTTGAATCCTCTGAGAGCAACAACAGCACCACTGACTGAGCTGCCGTTTTCAGAATGGGCTGGTAAGACACAGAATCTAATTCTAAAAAATGCAGATTTCGCAGAGAACGTGTTGTCAGGGGTAAAATCCCCGGGTCACTTAGTGAAACCTTGAGAGTTGGCTTGATTTCAAAACAGAGGTCCTTGTTGTGCTTGCATAGGTCTGGTTGACATTATAACAGCTGTTATTACAACCAGCCTGAGGGTTTATCTGGATAATTTGGTGGTATCATTTAGCAGATACTCAGCAATATTCCATAATTAAAACCCAATGTGCTTCAGGTAACATGGATAGAAGATGATTGAAACTGGACCTTAGGACAATGCATGCGTGTGCGTGTTCAAAATACATCATAATTTGGCCCTGTGAAAATAAGACAGCAGCCACACAAATGGATAGCTGATGTTTCTTTAAACAAAAAACAAAAAAAACCTTGTTTTGAAAAATTGTCCCTTAAAATGAAAATATTCACTACCCCCCAAGAGTAACCGTATCATCTTAAAGCAGAATAGGCCTGTAAGACTCTTTAACACTTGTTCGTTGATTATATTAATACCGGAATATATTAAAGAAGTGCAATATAAATTTGATTTTAATTGTTTTGTACACACACCAGTGAAAAGGAACTGATTGGATACAGTTCACAGGCAGTATGTTAATACGTTATTTTCATATGATGATAGCTTTGCATAATCTTTCTTTTTTCCAATATTTCCAAAAAAACCTGTTGTTAACCAAAGCACAGGAGAGAGGAAGAATACAATTTACATAAAATCGGCTACCCTACACATTAATTAGTAATGTGGCTGAGCGGAAGGTGTGTTCACTTAGTCGAAAGTACACTTTATAATTTATACACCAGCTGTTTCAGCGCTTTCGAGTCCATTTTCCTCCCTGCCTGCCTCTAATGAAATCGTGTTACTGGAGAATTGACTGGGGTGAATTGAGATTTTAATCCCATTGATGCTCTTCTATGGAAAGGCACACTGGTGGGAACTTTTAATGGAAGGTCTGTAATCAGAAGACACTTGTATTCAGTCCCCCACTATAATGAATCTCATCAAATGTTAAAGCCCAGGCAGTGTGCAGAAGGCTAGAATTTCAAGGTTTTTGACCAACCCCATTTGAGGCATTCCTCTGGGAGCGTGTGATTACTCAAGTTTAGCAGTTTATTGCCTCATCTTTCAATATCCAGTGAAGCACAAAATTCTCATCTAGGTTGCTCTTTTTACTTAAAGAACAGGCCAAAATAGACTCAAAGCTAGTAGCACTGTCATTGAGGTTAATTCTTGCTTTTCAGTTAACTGGGAGATCAATGGCGGCGGCGGTGGTAGTGCGGGAGAAGGAATCTTCAGAAATATTTGAATACAAACTACGGCTTTGCACTAATAAAAGGTTTAGTCCCTATTTCCTAATATATAAATTAAAAACCCCAGAACACCTTTTGTCTCCCTGCTCACATTCGCTTGTCCCTTGTTCTTTTGGAGCTCAACAGTAACATTAATTGAAAGGTGTTGCTGTCCTGTGAAGGATAAAACGAGTTAGTGGGATGTAAACATGTATTAAAATCCAGGAGTGTGAACAGTGCCCCCTCCCCCTTATTCCCAAAACTTGAGCAGTTGAGGAAAGCATGGTCATTAAAAGAGAGCTGGTCAAAAAGCATGCTGAATTGAGAGCTAATGGGACTCATTATGTCAACCACACGTTAGCAAGAGTCTCCTTCCCCAGCAAAGGGAGAGGGTGGGTGGGAAGTAGGGGAAAGACGCAGAAAAGCAAATCCCATTTAAACAAATGCCTGTTTTTATTTTTTTATTTTTTATTTCCTTTTTAATCTGGCTGCGGGGTGGAGAAGAGGAAATGCATTTGCAGACACAAAACATCAATTAATAGAATGGAAGCCACTTAAACAAATACATGTTAAAGAAATAAACGGTGAAAAAGGAAGGTGCTTTGCCAGACAAAAGGATGTCTAGTACTGCTGAAAAAGAATAACTCTATTTAAAAGGAGTCTTTTCTTCAAGCGTATGGAGTTAAAATAGACGGAATAAAAGAAGGTTGTCTTAATACATTTTCTTAAAAGTTAGCAGATGGGTAATTTTCTTCCTTCGGCAACAAAAGAACTGTTCTGAGGCTAGTTGCTTTAATGAATATACGTTTTCTTGAGTTACTTCTTCTATACTTCTTTTTGGAATAATAAAAAAGGAGATCCTAAGTTGGCATTGTCTTGTCTAAAAGGAATCTTTATCTCTAATGACTATCCTGCCCATTAATGTCCCATTCCTAGGTAATGCAACCCCACCTTTTCCCTTTTCCTTGATAAATTTAAGTAAAACATGAAGGGCTGGATGCAGACTAAGTTAATTGTACTGTCCCACTGAAACCAATGTGAAAAGTTAGGAATGGCTACTGTAAGACACTATTTAAATCTATGGTATTAAGTGCAAGTAGCTTGGTGTGAATACAACTAAAGGAACTAAATCCTTGCAGCATTCAACCTGACAGTGTGGCTTTCACAGCTGCCTTTATACAATTAGGCAGATATACAGAGCCATTGCAAGGGAGCATGTGATTCTGGCATGCGTATTGTGAACACCCTTTGGCTACCTGCCAAAGGGATCTGATAAAAAAATGCACATGGGGCGAAATGTTTTTTAATGTGCTGATGACATGACACACTTTATTTTGTCTGTGTTGTACATTTTAAAGACGGTGTACTAAAAATAGTTCCCATCTCTGCAAAATCTAACTTTAAAACAATTATTTCATACTACTCTGTCTATCACTGTCATTGATTTCAAGTAGTCCTCTAGAGCTTGTGTCTTACCAAGCTAAATGCAAAAAGATTCCTGCATTTCAGGGGGTTGGACTAGATGACATGTGTGGTCCCTTCCATCTCTACAATTCTATGATTCTATGAACCTACCATTGTGCATAGTGGTGCGTGAATAACCCAGGAAGCCAGCAAAAAAATACCAACTCTGGTAGGCCATCCAAGATGGCCTGTAGTCTATGCTTGGCTTGGTGGGCCATCAAACCCTTTTAAATTTTCTTGTATATACTGATTACAATTAGCTCATCAATTTGTCTTGTGTTACTGAGGTACATTGCAAAAGGCCAAAAAAAGGTACATTGTATAACACCATAGAGTCACATTCCTCACAAAGAATATCTAAAGCTTGGATTCAAAGATCTACCAGATCTGTGGGGAAATCCCTTTTCCTTCCAGTTGATCCTACCTGCATTTAGAGATGCATGCACTTGCCATGTTATAATGAAGATGCCGATTCCTGGGGGTTTAGATGTTAAAGCAAAAGTATAACACTTGCCTTTTCTTCAGGCCCACTTTATCTATATGTCCATGATTTCCATTGTCTGTTTCTGGGTCATATTATTTCAAAACTATTGCCAGCCCTTCTCATTTATTCATCTGTAGGCAGAAACAATTAGCTTATGCAAAGATCTTAACAGAAGAAGACCTTGACATCATGCACATTGCTGTCATGTTGCTTTAGATTCCACATAAGCTTGATTTTAAAACAAGAATTCAGTGAGGCAATAGTAAAATGTTCCACATTCTTCTGCTCTGAAGGAAGAGCTTCTAGTTCTACCATGGAGTGGCAGGCTTCTACTTTTAGGGTAGATGTATGTTTGTATTGGCTTCTAGTCTTGTAAAGGTAAAGGGGACCTCTGACCATTAGGTCTAGTCACGGACAACTCTGGGGTTGCGGCGCTCATCTCGCTTTACTGGCCGAGGGAGCCGGCATACAGCTTCCGGGTCATCTAGCTAAATATATGAATAAAGTGAAATACATCAATATTTTTTTTAATATTTCAAATGATCCATTCTTGAAAGAGCTCCATGTATCTTTGGATTACAACCAGTTGAACTGATTCGGTGACAATGATCTGTACACCAAATGGGTCTCCATGTGCAAATCTAATCTGAATCTTCTGCTATCTATATAGAACTTTTGAGTGAATCCTTTCGCAGTTTGGATGCCCTCCTGAGAAGGAGAGGTTTGAGTAGTGGTGAGACTAAGTCCAAGTTCCTTCTACTCTGTCATTGGCTTGGAGAGGATTCTGGTCGGCAAACCAAGCACCCTGACAGAAGCACAAATGCTTTGTTTCTGCTATTCTGGTTGTTTTCCAGATTGCAGTCACAGATCAGAATCTCACTGCGTGACAATATCAATGTGTAGCAATCACAAAAATGATGGATTAGATGATATTTGAAATATAGGAGATGATACTACATATATATTATCATTTCAAAATTCAAAAAAAAAACAACCCTTTACAACATTGAAGATACATCCCCCCCCAGGTTGAATGCTGCATTGAAAATAGATTCCTGCCCATCCAGATAAAGCCAAAACCATGGCAAAAAAGAAAAAGATCTTCTTACTGTTAGAAAACAATTATGTCCAGTCCCAGAGTTTCAATGCATCAAAAATGCTATTTATATAATTCAAGTCACAGACTTTACCAATAAAAACCTCTGGAGCTACATCATTTGGATTCAAAATAACAAATTTTAGAAGCTTTGTTCTGATCTTTTTATTTTTAAAAAAAATCATGGAGAAGTATTATTAGAAATATGCAGTCATGAGTCTCTACATGCCATTTTGATAATGAAGACTACAATCCACAAGGAGACAGAAGTGGAAGAAAGAGGGGAAAGAGCTGTGTGATCATAAGAGGTGACTGCACCAAAATGATGTGTTGTTCAGATTGTTATTGACATAAGTACTCTCATGTGCTATGCAAGCTGTGATATGCACCTTGGAGGTCATAAAACCAAGAGCACTCAAGTGATCCAAATTAACCTGATTGCCCTGAGAAAATGACGCCCTATCCATTTGCTAACCATCTTGGCTTTATAGTGGAATCTCACAACTATCTCCACTTCGGGAATGGTAGCTTGCGTGTTGCTCCAAAATGGTAAGTAATGGAGTTGGAAGTTTAATGCAACTCTGACATTTGTTCTAGTCACACCTATGGCACCCGTTCTTAACACTGCCACTTCATGACTTATGCACACTTCCAGCCTTTTCTGAACAACCGGATCTCACAACTCTCCTGCTAGCTGCTGAAACTGGTCAGTGTTGGCTTCCCCCCGCGTTCTACCTGTTCATTCCCTCATCAAATCAATTAAAGAACATTCCCTCACAATCTTGTTCAGGGGTGGTCAGCTGCAAGCACCTCAGCATGTAATATGATAGTATAAAGGGGCATATCTTTAGTGGTTAATTCAATCCAACATTAAGTACCTCCTTGGTTTAAGTACATCAATAGTGATTGGTTTTAGACAGGATTTGGTAAATTTTAATGTTGTATTTTGTGTGTGTTTTGCAGCACGGGCTTCTAAGTGTTGATTTTATTCTTTTTCTGTGGTACACCACCTCAAGAGGCTTTTTTTCTAATCTGAAAAGTGAATTAAATAAATGAAAAATAAATAAATAAAATATTCATTTAGCAGACCGTATATGCACACTACTTAAGCTGAGGATCTGATGTCATACCTGCAGACAAACGAGGAAAGGCAAGTGATAGAGGATCAGAAGTCTGGAGCAAAGAAAGGAAATAGTTGTTAGAATAAGTTTGGACTCTGCCAGTTCACTTATCCCCAAAATTTACATTCTCTCGTTTCCATTTCCAATTTTGTGTTCATTCTGGCTTGTAAGGAGTTCCCCCTGTGGTGACCTCTAGAGAACTAAGCTAACTGAGCTGTATTCCAAGTCACTCAAATACAAGCAACTGTTGCTATTTCAATGAGTTTTCTTAGAATATACCATATTAATAATATAAAAGAACAAAGAATGCAATATGATTCTCACGTTCTTTTTTGATTATAGTAGAATTGCCACAGAATGGGGTTTTGTTTGTTTTGGGTTTGTTTTTTTTTTGACCTGCTAATGTTTCTTCTGAATGAACTTCCATAGGGTAGGGTAAGATATGAGATTTACCATATTCTCTTTATCATGTTCTAGAAAGTATTTCAATCAAAAGTTACTTCCTAACCCCAAATCATTTACCCAACTCTTATCTCACCACATAGGGCTAATGGATGGGGTTCTCTCCAACAGTAGCTTTGCATGAGCAGAAAGCACTTCTCCTTGTGCAGAAGTCAGGACTTTTGATTTTCACTGATCCCCACTGTAGCCATCCATGCTCCATCCCATTTTTTTCCAGAGTCTCCCAGCACCCATTTTCGGGTGGTTGCGGTGGTAGAGGGTTTAAGTGAGTAGGAGGGATTGGCCAAAATGCAGTACTGTAATCCAATGTGAAAACACACTCTGCTAAGGCAAAGCTACCATTGGATACAACCCATAGTCAGAAGAAATAGGCACCACATGTTGATGTTGCATCGAAGTCAAATGGTGATGGTCATCCCAACCACAAATCCTAACATGAGAACTGGCCCTAAGTGCCTACCTGAACTGAAATAAGTTTTAATGCTCTTTTAAAGTATAAGTAATTGGTAAACTTTATTTTCAACACTAAGACAGTAAAACGCCGTTATCTCATCTCTGACCACGTCGTTATTCACAAGCTAGGCAATGTTTGCATGGAAAGGAAGCATGCTACTGACCTTCATAAACATATTCCTGGGTTACCATAGGATTGTATCACAGAGAAGGAGCTCCATTGTTACTGTTTAAAACTATGAATCAGCTAAGGAAGTGCTGACCTCAGAACCTCTACTTGGTACCTTCAAACAGAACAAACTATAAGTGCACAAGAACAGCCTGCCAGATCAAGCCAATGGCCCACCTAGTTGAGCATCCTGAACTCAGATGCCCATGGGAAGCCTGCAAAGCAGGGCATGCATGCAACAGCACTTGCTCACCTGCGATTCCCAGCAAGTGGTATTCAGAGGCATACTGCCTCTGACAGCTGTCATGACTAGTAGCTGTTGATAGCCTTATCCTTCATAAACACGTCTGGTCTCCTTTTAAAGCCATCTCAGTTGGCGGCCTTAAGTGTCTCCTGTGGGAACCATGCTCTGTTGTGTTCTAGGCCACCCTTTACATTTCCCAATGCTTCCTTCTTTTGAACTGCAATCACGGAATTGGAAGGGCCTCTATGAGGATAATGTAGTCCAATCACCTGCAATGCAGGAATATGCAGTCGTCCCTTATGGGGATCAAACAGCACTATGCTCCAACCAATGGAGCTATGTCACTTGTTGTTGTTGAATGTATATACCGCCCTATACCCGGAGGTCTCAGGGCAGTTCACAGAATAAAATCAAAATATAAAACCACAAAATACACAATCAAAATAAAAACAACAACCCAATAAGCTTCCCCTGGAAAAACCACATTTTAAAAGGGCATAGGATGTCAATCAAATCAACCAAAGGCCTGGTTAAAAAGGAACGTTTTTGCCTGGCGCCTAAAGGTGTATAATGAAGGCGCCAGTTGAGCAGAGCACATGTATAGCATATGTTAAAATGCCATATTAATTGAGAGAAAGTATGGCAGCAGGGATCCCCTTGCAAGGAAATGTGGCAAACTGGCCATGCAGGAATAGATCTCTTTCCTGTATGGGTAGCTTGCTGTGCAGCAGGGAGAGGGGTAGGTGGCCGATAGTGTGTGTCAGAGGCTGGGTTAAGAGGCTGAGTTTGTCAGATTAGGTCTGTGGGCTGGAGGTTTCCCATGCCTGCTAAACACATCAAACTGGAGCCTCAGCATAAAACTGCCTTGTCACCTTTGAATAACCCCCACATGCCACTTCTTATAGTTTCTGTGCAACCATGTTTATTGTTGTCCCAAACAACCTTTTGGTTTTAGGAAGCATTGACACATCCTTTCTCTTTTGAAGAATCACTTTTTGTAGTAGCCTGGTGTTACATTCCAGGTAATGGCTGAAACTTGCTAGGCCACCTACCAAAACAAGCAAGAGAAATTCCTGTGGGTTTTTTTATTATTATTATTTTCTGCATGAATCATCTAAGTGGCATCTCAATTTTCAAGAAGAGAGAAAAAACTATAGGATTGATGTAAATCTGGCAAGAATGATCATCCTCACGGTGATGATCTTTGCAAATTTGCTTCTCTTCATGAATTTCCAAGTTCCAGTGACAACCCTCATTGAATATAAAACAGCTGGAAAGTCACAGCTCCAACTCCTTGTTTGGCAAAGAGCTATGAATTTCTAAAGACCTTGTGAACAGCTTTTAAAAATGTTTTCTGAATAAAAATTAACAGGGAAAAGGAACTTTCTGATGGCTAATGCTTTGGCACTATTAATTTGCTCCAGAGATGGAAATGTTACATTCATTTGCTGTCCTTTATAGCCCCTCCTAGTCCGGGGGCTACAGGTACTGACTGCAACTTTATATATAAAACAGCTGAGCAAAATTGTGGAAAAGGTCATAGAGGGCCTTTTTGGTAGGAAACTCACACAAGTGATGGATTTATGAGTATTATCTTTTCTAATGGAAACTTTTACTGCTGATTGCATATTATTTGGAAAGAGCTGTAGAAGGCTGGAGCCCCAAAAGGTCTACAGAACAGAAAGTGAGATATGCTTGCTGATTACGATGGGAAAGAATGAAACCCTGAGGAGGCGTGATGTCATTTGTACAGTGATGGAGCACAGATCTGGTCTAAACATATATACAGTGTGTGTAGAAGACTGTAGTGTAAAACTTAGTAACCAGCAGCAGGCCTTGCACAAGAGACTAGGGCCCTGCGGGATTTGACATCTTTCCACAGGGCCTGCAGGACGGAGCTATTCCGCCAGACCTTTGGGCAGGTTGCAGTTTGACTTACTTTCCTTTGTATAAAACAAGCCCAAAGGAGGCTCCCAACCTGCTCACAGGTCCTTGTATAATCAGTGGAAACAGTTGGTCCTGGCAATTATTAACCACTCTCAGTTCCACCCTGATAATTGCCACCTGCCCGGATTTTAACTTGTTTGAATCAATTTTAAGATGTATTTTAATTAAATGATGTCTGTTTTTATGCTTATTGTGTTGTTTTTATGATGTTAGCTGCTCTGAGCCTGGCCTTGACGGGGGAGGGCGGGACACAAATAAAAATTATTCTTATTATTCTTATTCTCCAGGTGTTTGCTTCTCCAGGTGTTTCCATCTGACACCTCAATAGCCAACCAAAAGGCAAAAGAGAAGTGTATGCAGGCAGCATCCATATCTATAGGACTTATCTACAGGGCTTTAGGGGCTCACCATATCCTACTGCTTCTCAAAGCTTCCCTTCAACACAGCTTGTTACAGATCAGGGTGCAAATTTACTTAGTACTTTCCCTAATGGGGTAGATTCCAGATATGCTGTCTAAAGTGAGTGGCATTTCTTATCAGTCAGGTATGTTTAATGATGAATATCAACTAGACTGAACTGGAGTACCCTTCGTGGAAGGATGAATGAGCAAAGCATATGGGTACCAGAAAGCCCACACAGCATTAGTCCACTTCAAAATCCACAAAGCACCAGTCACCTAAAAACTAGACAGTGTGTGTGTATATATATATATATATATATATCAGCATTTTCTTTAAGCAATTCTAAAACTTTGTCCAATGTTTTATCTATTGTGTGTTCATTCTCTGCCGTAACTGAAGGGTAAAGCTCCTAGAACATAGATCTTTTGATGGAGTGACAAAACTGCATCCAGCATACATCCTACCCTGGCCCATCACCTGGATTGCAGCAAGGACGGGGTAAAGATGAGCTGTGCAGTTTTCTTGACATGTTAAAGGTACATATTTTAGGGATAGCACATGATGCTGGGTTGGCTGTTTGGCCTTACGTGCGCCATCCATGTTGGCATGTATGTATGTGTGCTTGTGTTTGTGTTCATTTCAATAATCACCATGAAAATTAGAATTGAATGCTATTTTGAAAGTCGTTCAGCAGTTCTCAGTGATTAGTGATGTCATTGCTGCTCTTGTCTTGTATTTTTATTTTATTTTTTAATAAAATTAAGAATTCTGCCCTGGAAAATAGGAATCCTTTCCCAGTTGATGAAGGGGTAAGTTCTCTCTGACCTACAGGAAATGGGTTATTATTGCCAAATAAATTCTACTCAGGCAAGAAAGCTAAACTCCAAATGTTCTAGCAGCATCTGTCCTCCACCAGGGAACAAATAAACCGGCAAGCACTAAATAAAACAAATGGAAAATAATGATAGCCAAGCCTTTAGCATGAAGAATGTCAAAGATGTGTTTAGGAAATAACAGTTTTACTGGAAGGGAACACCAGTGCTTTGGCCTCCCTGAGAAGTGTCCAATTTTGGTGCTGTGCAAGCCTTTCTGCCTTGTCAGGAGGACCTGCTACTCCAGCCTCACTAATCACAGTTGCTGGGATGAAACATCGAGGAGCAAAGTCCCCAAGACAGGCTAGTCTTGCATTATTTAAGTGTTTATACTGATGGGCAGAAGAAGAAGGAGGAGAAGAGGAAGACCCTCAGCACATATTTATTGGCTTTAATGGTGCTAGTGTGATTTACACCACCTTAGTATCTAGTCCAGACAGAATAACCTTAAAGTGCATGTGGTAAATAATGGAAGAGGAAAACAGAGAATAATGTACTCTACTGCCAGCAAAATTGGATTGTATTTCTGCTCTTTCTCTCCCTCTCTTTGGCTTAGTCACTCAGAATTTTTAGGGCTGAGGATCAAACGCAAAATAATGGGATGCAATGAAATATATCACAGTAAAATTGGAAGAAAGAAATGGGGTTAACCAAATGAACCCCCCCCCCCGCCTGCCAATGGGCAAATCAGAATGGCAAATTTTCCAGTGGTGTAGCCACACTCAGTGCAATATTCAAGTTATTTCTCTCTCTTCTCACAAGTTAAACATAAAATTGTTGAAGCAAAATAACCCCACCTGCTGTTGCCTATAGTCTTCACTATAGGAATGTGGTGCGAGTGGTGGGATGGGATTAAATGGGGAGGATAAGCATGTCATGCACAGGGCAAGGGATGAGGGAAGTGATTGGAGTGTGCATGTGCTGCGCAACATGAGAATGGGCAAAAAGGAAGAAATGAGTGAGACTGTGCTGCTATCTTTGTCCATCTTCAATCACCAACTCATGGCTCCTTGGGAACAACACCAGTCTCATCACTGTCTGCTGTGTTTCTGTAGCTCTGAGATCTCAACCTTAGGATGAATTCCAATATATTGTGCCAGCAGGGTGCCTTATATTAAAAGCCACCATATTGCTAGCCACTCTTCTCCCCGTAGCCCCTTGCCCTGTACAATGCGCCAAGGAGATTGAAAACAAACATCAGTGATGCTGTCAGGAGGAGAATTGTGGAGTTCAGTCCTTGATCTTCCAATGTTTGGAACTTCCAGTTTAAATACCAACTGAGCCCAAACTTCTCAGTTCAGGCTTGGCACTGGGCAGCACCAGCCTCCCTCACCACTTCGCCACCTCTTTCCCTTTTTCTCACTGAAAATTCCCCTGTGGGAGCAATGGAAGGAGCTGCATCCTCCATTAGGCATCCGGCCTCGATGTACATATACACAAATATATGCGCACGTATGCACACCTTGGTTCATCAGCAATGGATTTCATGCACCTTCCTGGCTCTCTTGGTGTTCAGCTACCAACAATTCCTCTGATTCAACCAGTATGTTTTCTGATTCCTATTGCCAATGAGACTTGCTGTATTCCTCATCTGCCTTCTGGAATGCCCTCCTGCTTATTCTCTTTGCTTGACGGTCATATTTGCTTTATTTTTGAATTGATGGTGACCTGATAGGCTCTGTGGACAAAGAACTGGCCCATCCTTTTACCATGCTCACAAATGTTTACATTTCTTCCCCATTCCCATCGCTGTATGCCTTTAATTAAAAGCTAGCTGCACGCACTCACCCAAATACTATTTTAAAGGTATCAGAATGTACAAGAAGCATAGATTTGGGGATGGTATCCCCTTTATCTTCAGTCCTAGCTATGAAATACTCTGTGTGTGTGTGTGTGTGTGTGTACACACACACACACACACACACACACACACACACACACATGTCCAGATGGTCACATTTGCTGTCTTTGTCAACAGTTTCCCTAATACAAAAGGTTTTGCGTCCATGGGCTGCAGACAGTATCACTTGATCTTCTTTTCAGGCCTCAGCCTGCTAATGAAAGGCCTTGTAAAAGTTGTGTGGAGTTTGTATTGACAAAGGATTATAGGGATACCTTTCCAAAGCTTAGCAGCACTATCTCATGAATTGTCCACTGATGCAGGGAAAGCAAACCAAAGTCTCCAAATACCACTGTACAAACTTTTATTTTGTTTCCAGTGAACAGCTCCACTTCACAATATGAAACATTAGAAAGAAAATTATTGTAAAGGTTCCCCTGTGCTTCCTGGTTTCCATCCTAAAGGATTGATTGGTTCAGCAAATCTCTTTGGCTTCACAACATTTAAAATCTGAATTTGGCACATAGCTCTAATAACGTTCTCAAGTAGGGTTGTATCATACAAACCCTACCCAGAAGAGGGGAAGTAACCTGTCATTTTCAAGTGCAACTAAACTGGTTTTCCAAATCTCACCACCAAAGAGGGTCCTGTGATATGAATTACACTAATTACTTCTTGTGGTTTAAACATTGATTTCAGTGTCAATTTAATGGACTTAATGGATGTTGCTGTTCCCATCAGATGGGTGACCAATATTTGTCTTATTTCTTGACCACATATAGATTTCTCTTGACCCTTTAAATATATTACAGTTGGCAGTCTCTTTATTCATTGTGCACGGGAATATCACCACAACTTTACACAGGCAATTCTCTGCTCTATACTGGGTTCTCTCAGGGTTGAAGGATTATTTCTGGCATTTGCTACCCTTCCATGAAATATTGCACACACACACACACACACACACACACGGACTATATATTATGTGAAAGCCAAACAAACATTGTGAGAACAGAGAAATGTGCTAAACTTCTATAATCACACCATGATAGATTTCATAAAGTTCCCTTTCACATCATCATTATTATGCTTAGGTTTAAAACATAAATTGCAGGCTTTGATACATATTATTTGAAGCCATTTGGAGTCAGGCTCCCTGTCTTTAAAACGCCACACACAGTGTGTTTAATAAATGAAGTAAAAAATAATAAATGATAATGAATCTTGGAGTAGCGTACTATTCAGGTCAAAGACAAAACTCCCACCGAATTCAGCGTGGGCAGAATCGTTTACTTCATGTGAGGTCTGAGCTGCATTTCCACTTGTCTTTTTCTTATGAGATGTTGTCTTTGGGCTTGAAGGATTTTGCTTCAATATGGGAATCGTAACACACATATGCTTGCCTTCCTGACCTTACATAGGCAGAGCTTCCCACTGAGGCCTGTGAAAGTGTTTTCCTCAGGAACTCAGAAGCTTTCCAGAGAGGCCCAGTTCCGCCATGTTTTTGTGGGCCTCCACACACCTGCTTCCAAAAGCAGCCCAAGATATACTGGTGCTTGAGGTAGAAAATCTAAATATTGTTACCAATCTGGCAAAAATATACTAATGATCAAAATAACAGATAATTTTGTGTCCTTTAATGGGCTTGACATAAGCCTTCCTGCTCTGCCTAATAGTAGGAATAGGACTGACTTCCACTTCTGCATCTGGTGTCTGTAACAGAACTGTGATGTGACTGTGTAAAGGAAACCCTTTAGCAGCCTAGGAAGGTGCCTTATACTGAGTCAAATCTTTGGGTCTAACTGGCCCAGTAGTGCCTACACTGACTACCAGTGGCTGTCTGTGATTTCAGATAGGGAATCTCTCCCAGCCATAACTTGAAATGCTAGGGATTGAACCTTCTACATGTGAGGCAGAGCTATTGAGCTATGTCCCTTCCTCTCTGAGGATCCTTGTGTTGCTGCAGAATTGACATTAATTCCAGTAGAGAGACGGTGGCAGGAATCATTCATGAAGTGAGCCATGTTTTCATAAAGAGTCAAGATCTTCAATAGCTTTTGGGATTCTCCAAGCAATGGCCCTAAATCTGTTTCTGGGTTGGCCAATTATCTAGAATCTGAAATGTTAAAAAAGTGGGAGGTGCCGTTAGAATGTTACCTCAGCTGAAATGAATTTCTTTCAAAGCCAGACATTGCTACATATCCATCAGATTGAGAAGCCAAGGTGATGTGAAACTTCCCCCCATTAATTCTTAAGTAACTTTTTAGTGTGTGCTTGAACATAGCAGCAAAGTACAGCATTAAAGGAAATGATGAGCAAAATAACATGGGAAAGGACTGGGAAGGCTAGAGCTGGGGTGGACCAATGACTGAAACCTAGATTTCTGCATCCCTGAAATCCAATCTCTGCAAATTACAGGTACACCTTACCATTTCATTTCCAAAATCCTTACCATGGTGTGGATAAGAAAGGCTTTGTGGCTTAGTCAGGATTCACATGTCTGACACTAACTGATGCTTAACATCCAAAAGAAGCGATGGCAGTAATGGGAAGGCATTTAACAAAGTCCTCTGGGTATATTTAATGTAAGACCATCGGGGTGGGGTGAAGTGTAGCTGTTACCCTGCAAGACCAATCTCACCTTTCTCAGCCACAGGCAAGGAAATATACTATACAGAGTCAATACACTGAAATATTTGTGCCATCTCTTTTCTGTTCAGTGAGAACTCTGGAATTTAGCAAAGCAGGGTATTTACCTAGAACAGAGAAGCTGGCCGACCTTTAGTCATTTAGAAAATTGGGGAATTGGAAGTCAAAAAAGTTCAATGAGATGGCAGGGTTTAAGAGCAATGACAGGTATGTTCCAATGGTGGGAGAAACTGCAAGTGTCAATCTGAAATTGGCATCAATGGAAGCAAGCTGCCTGAGGATCCGTTATCCATCTTGAGACTGATTCATACAGATGGAGACTCCATGTGATCCCAAACAGCCTACAAGTATGGCAGTCACACTTTGTACTCCCAAGTATGGGGGCCACTGCATTAACCATATCTTTATTGGCATCACTTACAAACATTCAGAATAAATAGGCCAGTGCGATCTCGTCGCCATTTCAACAGTACAGTCATTTGCCAAAGGGAAGAAGAGGAGGGCAATCTATTTCACCTCTCTGGGTCTCCAGCAAGGGCAGGGTCCTGTAGCATACTTTGATGGCAAAAAATCAAATAAAGGAACTTAGCTACTGTCTTGGTGTGCTCCTGGTCTCTCCCCTGTAATAAGTAATATGGTTTCCATATTGGGATACATAGTTGGTCTAAGAATTGTTGGCAGAGATCATCATACATTTTACATTTAAGGACCAGGTAGGCATCACATGGGCAGATCCTATCTCCTTCTGCCAAACCAGCAAACCTACCCCAAAGGAGGTTAGAAGGGTTAGAATTGAACCTAGCTAGTGAAAAAGCCCTTCTTTCTTGCGGGTTAAACAAAAATTGTAGATAATTGAGGATTGACCATATCTGTATATCTATGTACATGCACATGAACAAACATGCTTTGACTGCCAGATTTTATACAGAAAATCCAAAGCTATTATTTGGAGCATCATTTAAGAAACAAGAACAGTTGTTGGTGTCTGACTGCCTTGAAAGACAATGGAGTGCACCTCCAAGGGTGAAGTCAAACTGCTGGAGAATCACAGCACCTGCAGTGGCTGCAGAGACCGGTAACTCATAACTCATAAATGTGTATATTAGTAAAAAAAAAGTGTTTATTTGGAGAAATTCGCACCCAAGTGATGGTGAACTTTCATTCATATTTGCTGCAGAAATGTGGAGAAATGATAGATACCATAACCAAGAGCTTCAGCCATCAGTAATCATGGTGTAATGAGCCCTGCAGTGTAGAAGAAGAATGTGTGTGTGTGTGTGTGTGTGCGTGTGTGTGTGTAAATGGAGTGAAATCTGGGTTGGAGATGGTGGGGAATCCCCACTTTGAACAAGGGAGCAGAGAAGCCCTGGCATTCCCATGAAGTAGAGAGCCTCAGTGGAGGCTGCAGAGGTCTTTGATCAGCCAGTCAAATGTGTGTACTAATCATACATGTGGAGCCTTGGGTGGTTTTGCCTTTAGTCTATTGATCTGGAGAAAAGGAGTAGTGGAGCCAGTGCCATAGCCAGGTCTATGTGTCGCCATACTGTAATTTAGCAGCTCAACAAATTCTCACATTCCACAGGCTGACCTCCACACCCACCATGGACTAATGCAATACAAAGTTAGAAGCAAAGCTATTTGCCAGTGCCTCTTCCAAGCCTCAGTGACAACAAAATATGCCCTTAAAATCCCATTCATAAAATTCTAATGCTTATAGTTTGGAGGTGGGGGGAGTTTTCCTGAATGTGGGTTGAAGCCTATCACCTTTCTGCCCCACACCTCTTTGGCACGCCCACCAATGCCCAGGTGCCTCTTAAGGTTTTGGCCTTCTCCTGCTCTGCTAATGGCCTTTACTCCTGCTCCCAGTTAGCCTCCTAAAGAACACGAGGACAGTGATTCAAAGGCTATGACTCAACAGGATTCAATTTCGGCTGTTTTATTAATTGACAGGGGGCCAGTCATGTGGCAAAGTTGCGAGTAAAGGTCTGAAGCTCATCCTTCGGACAATTTCCTAGTAATGTTGATTTAGCGATTCCCCTTTCATTTCAAAGACAGCTAAACAACGCTCAAAGTTCCTTTCTGGTTTGCAATTCGTCATAGCTCTTTTGACTGCAATTTAATTCCTCCCTAACTATTTCTAGATTTCTTATTTAAAATATACAGTGTTTCAGAAAATTGAAATAGTATCCAAAATTGTCCCCCACTGGTTTTCCCACATTTGATTGTCAAAAATGTTAATCTTTTCTCAGGCCTGAAATTACGAGCCAGCTTTATTGGTCAAAGGCCATAATAATTTGAGCTCTTATTTTATAAACTCATTTCTGTAGAGTGATATCCCGATAGGAGCAAGAATAATAAATCACAAACATGTCCCCCAAGATTGCATTGTAAATGTCAAAGTAGACAGGAAATTGTAATTAAAGAAAGGAAATTGCTACAAAGAAGCACTTGATTTTAAAATGAGCTAAGCACAGAATTTTCTAAGCATTTAATTATAGACCAATTTCAACTGACTACTTTGCTTTTGCAGTCATATTTCTTATTATAACTCCTCTCTATAATAACCAAATCTCTCTGCTTACACTGGTCAAGAAGTATTACTGCATAACACTGCATAAGTACTGGGATTACCAACTTTACAGGAGCTTTAATCATATTCTGCCGTGATGGACAGAAAGATCAGAATTGTAAGTAAACCAGAATCAATCTAATGAAAAAAGCATATAGCTTGCGTCGCTTCAAAGTGTGACATTTGACCAAAATTGTACAGCTACCAGGCCTGTTCTGAAGTAAGAGAGCTTACTGGAAAGATGCAAGTGAGGGCTATTTCACAAAAGCAACCTGCAGTGTAATGAAGGGGCACTTGCAATCTACCTAATGCACAGCACTGGGCCAATTCACACAAACATCACACGCTCGGTGGTTCGTCAAAATGCATCCCTTGGCCTTGGCGAAGCTGATCACAAGCAAGCACCACCACCGCTCACCACTGCTCTGTTCTGTTAGCCCAGTACCACTCTACCAAACGTAGACTGACATGAAGAAATCCTTATCCTGTGCATGGTGGGACTTGCCTAAAAGACGTCCCCTATCCTTGTCCTGTTATTTCAGTGAGATTCCCAATGACTACTGTGGACTGAATGATTATGTGATCATCATTAGCTCACAATTACACCTCATTGCCTGAGGAGGGCAAGGTAAGGATGACACGACTGCTTCAATTCACATTTTCATCATGCATATATAGTCCTGTGTGTTGCTCCCTCCTAATTTGTTTATAGTCATTGAATCTGCTGGTCTGGTCAAGAGCCTGAGCCCAGCTTTTGCCCTTAATCATCCATCTGGTTGGCTACTGTGAGAACAGAATACTGAACGAGATGGGCCATCCAGCAGTCTCTTCCTGTGTTCGTAAGTGCTGGCTCTCCCTATATGCTAGGTTGGTAATTTGTTGTTGTTGTTTAGTCGTGTCCAACTCTTTGTGACTCCATAGTGATGGTCTTTTGGGATGACAGGCATAGCTCTGCTGGTAGCTGGAGAAAAGCAATAACATTGGTTAACTGGTGAGCTAACAGCAGCAGAGGAAAACAGGTGAGAACTTATTTGCAGTGTAGTTAAAATAGGATAGAAAAACTACCCAGTATCTTCTTGATTCCATCCTGTGTGTTCTTATTTCAGAGAGGCCATAGTTCAGTGGTAGAGAATCTATTTTGCATGCAGATGGTGTCAGGTTCAATTCTTTAGGTAGGGCTAGGAGAGGTTCCTGCCTAAAAACCTGGAGAGCTGCTGTCAATCAGTGTCAGAGATACTGCACTAGATGGACCAATGGTCCAACCTCGTCTAAGGCAGCTTCCTGTGTCCCTTCTCCTCTTTTGCCCTACAATTCCTGCCAATGGCCAGGAATCCTACTGCCTTCTCCTTCACTGGCATCCCTCACTAAGGCAGCCTACAAGATCAAGATATTCACTTGGAAATCAATACATTGATTTTAAATCTAACCACTCTGACATTTGGATGAGATGAATTAACATGAGGCTTCGGGCTTTTCAATTAAACCAGAAAAAGAGACAGTGATTAAAATGAATGGATGTCACATGCATTCAAAAAGAAGAATGGTATGTGTGTGTTTTAAGACTGGTGAGTAATAGTAACATAAATGTGATATGATGGTTATTCATTATAGTTCATTAGGGCTCATTAAGTGGAAAGGTGTGGTATTTCAAAATACAGGATGTGATACTATCTGCTGTAGAGTTTGCAAAGGGCTTTCTGCAAAACTAGCCTTTGTAGAATTCCACTTGGGATCTTCTTCCAGGCTGATGCTCGTCCAAAAATATTTACTGTTTTCGCATTGCTTTTCTGCCGCTTGTGCATTCACCTTGTGGTAGCTCTTTTTAGCCCACATTTCTTTTGCTTAATTACAAAATTGTCATGCAGAACTGCCTGAAAAGCCTTGTGCACCGAAATATTTAATTATGAAATTCAAAGTAATTTATAAATTAATGTTATTTTGTTTACTTGCAAATTACTTTTTCTTTTCTTCAGTGAGTAAGTATTTGTGGCATCTTACTCTGTTGGTTCTCACATCATCATGCCATTTGAGCTCTGCATTATAGGAACGCAGGATGAAAAGCTGCACTATGGCTCCAGGGGCAGATTGGTTTGCAAGGGTACATGCATAGCAGGCATTTTTTCCCCAGGATGAAGGACAAACAAGCTTCCAGTTCCAGGAACATTTGTAGTTGACAGCGGAGGCAGGGAGCAATTCATGCTTGCAACTGGCATTGACAATTGCTTGTTGGTGTCATGACCCTGAGTCAGATTCCTGTTTCTTTGGGGGATGAGGGTGGGGACTTGGAAGCAGCAGGGGAAGGGAAACCAGGGACGGCTCAGGTGCGCTTCCACCAGATGTGTCTGTAGTGCCAATGCCCCTCCAGTCTGAGGATGTAGCATTATTGTCCTCTAACGTGCAGATGTCCCAGTGAGACCTGAGTCTCACACAGAGGGAAAGACTGATGGACTGGACTGGGATCCTTTACCCCTTTACCTGAGAAGGCACTTTCCAGAGAGGGTGGGGCTAGCAATAGGACTGGAATTGTTGTTGCTGTATAGCGCTCAGTCTCAGGTTGATGGTTGTTGAAGCAACATCAGGGCTCACCTCACAGCAGTCTGGTTCACAGAAGGCTGTCTCTTTATTCAAAGAAACCAAAAGAGTGCAGGCCTAGCGATCACAGCAACTCTTTCCAGTAGGTCTGGCCCTGATGAGGTAGTTGTGAGGGCTGAAGGCCCCCATCTTCCCACCACTTTCTAAGGCTCCTCTCCTGGTTCCTCCCGCAGCAGCCTAAGGCCCATCATCTTGTCTCTCATTGCTCTGACCTCTTCATTTCTCTGCATGCTCTGGGAGACCAGGGGGAGAGGGAGACTCCCTGGATTCTTCGGCAGCCTGCCTGATCTCTGTCTTCTGGCCTTCCTCCTCTTCAGCCTCTGAGTCTGAGCCGCTCTTTGCCACAGTTTCTTCCTGCTCTCTAAACCTTGTTACCTCTTCAGCTTGTGACACTTCCTCCTCCCAGTTTACTCCCTCTTCTCCCCCTGACCACATATCGCCATCCCACCTTCTTCCCCTGGGGATTTTCTGGGGGGTTCCCCAGTTGTGCCTCCCACCTATGCATCCAGCCTGTCCACAACAGAGGCATTAGTGAATTGGCCCTGTTTAGGGGATTCATGGCTATTCCATGCTCCATCTTATGAACTTATTTCAGTACTGCTTACATGATCAAGTGCAATAGCAGTAGTGACTCCTGTGGTCTATAGAGAATGATTTTCATGCCTCAAGGTGCTCACACATTACTGGTGATAATGAATAGCACCAGTAGTGCTGAAACACCAACATAGTTTCATTATTACCAGTATTCCTCCCCCAATGTTCCCACTTAGGAAACTGATGATAATTACTCTGTGAATTTTGCCAAGTATAAGAAGTGGGTGGGGATCAACAGTGTAGCTGTTCTCTTTCAACTGGGGCATGAAGCCTCTTCTTTTTATGCTTGCTTACTTACTTAAAAAAATGATTTGGTTCCATGGTCAAATAATAATAGCAGTTCTTTTTGGTGAAATTATAGGGTTCCACTCCATCTTGTATCTCTAAATGGATCTAAATGTGTTGATCAACTCTTATAAGCAGAACTCAGCTCTGAAATCAGCCATAAAACTTTTTTGATGTAATAGGGAAGGCTGGACTAAGAAAGTTCCTAGAAAAGAAGGCGGGGGAACAGTATAGTCCTAACTAGGGATGGGGTAGAAATTAGTTTCAGTTTGAATTTAAAAGTGAATCTATGTAATCTGCACTTTCTGAAACAATATGTGAACTGAAACACAGCTAACTATACGTCTATGGATAGCTCTGTGGTAGAAGTACTACTGACAGTTCATGCGCTGGCATTAGACCCCAAAATGGAGTACTTCAAGGGCAGAGGTGGGATGGAGACTGTCTTGGCTCTGTGGGATCCAAGGCCTTTTTTATCCATCCAAGAGGCCCCAATATCGGAGCCATCCTCGATACCAACTTGGAACCGTGTAACTAATTCCAGTCCAACCTCACCTGCCAACCGGGAGGGAAATGAAAAGAAAAAACTTGCAAAAATCCATCCCACACCTCCTGCTCTGGACAGCATGAGCCAGCAGGGCAAGTATTAGATCTGCAGCTTCACAATCTCCTCTACATCACTGCTTAGATTTCCTAAGCTATGCCTTTTCTTCCTTTTCCCATGTAATTAATGTTTGCATTTATACTGTCCCCCTCCATTTGTTGCTGCTTCAGCGTAATTTGCTCTTTCCCTTTGCTGTGTGACCCTAGCCAGCCAGGGATCACACAGTGAACAAGATGACATCATTCCACTATGTAGCCAATCAGAAAAGCATGATCCTCTTGCATGATTTGTTTGAAAACACCACCGAAATCAAACTCTCCCTACATATGGGCTGTTGGTGGTATTTTCCATTAGGAGTGGCATTATTTCATAGCATGCATTTGCATCAGTCCCCACCCCCCGTTGAAGGTTATAGGAAATTGAGCAAAAATGTTCACTGGAGGAATATGTTGTCAAAGCCAAATATTGATATTCCTTATTTTGTTATGCTGTGCTGCACCAATGGAAGTGATGCAGTAAATTTGCCCATTTGTACTGAAAACAAATATGCACGCCCTTCCCTCCCTTGACTGCTGTGGGTGAGGGCAACTGAGTGGCTTCATATTATTGCACATATATTTTTCTACATCTGATTGGCTATGTGGCAGCATGACATCATGCTGAATACATGATCAATGATTGGCCGTAATCGTGTCAGCAGTGAAAAGAGTGTTGCTGCTTTTTAAATGGCTCCAGTTGCACAGAAGCATCAAGGTGACAGTGCTAATGTTGCACTGAATGTTTGCACATGTAAACAGTTGGTGCAGCCCTATGAAAATCTTCTGCCTCGTGCCAATCAAGTCAACACACATATAGGTGTATGCCTGGAGCATGTACCTTATAAGCAAGGTAGAAACTCACTCTTCCATCACACAGATTGATGCTTGGTCAGGTGATTGTGGACCAACAAATCAACAAATCAACCTTTGTTCAATATGTCAGTGTGGGAGTTTTCTTCACCATTGTTGATATACTTTGATGGAATAAATGAAGACATTCACCCAATAGTTTGGCAGTATTACTAAGGATGCAAACCTATAGTCCAGGCATGTCCAACAGGTAGATCATGATCTACTGGTAGATCACTGGACGTCTGTGGTAGATCACTGGAAGATCACTGGCTCCCCCCAAAGAAGCTCAACAACTTTGATCTGAACCCCCCCAAAAGGGGGTAGATCACTGCCAGTTTTTAACTCTGTGAGTCTACCCCTAAGGCAGTGGTGGATGGCAGGGTGGGGTGGCAGTGCTCACCAGACTTCCCAAAAGCTGAGTTGCTATTATATTCTGGAAAGGAGGAGATGCTGGAGGGAGGAGGTGGAGGCCTGGCAGAAGTGCAGGGTTGGCTCTGCTGGTATGTTTGCACCACACCTCCCTCCCTGTTTCCTCCCCTCCCCTTCCACCTAGTAAGTAGAAGCGAATCAGCCTTGGGAAGGTCAGGTGAGTGCCATCACCTCATCATGCTATCCGCTCCTGCCCTGAGAACTATAGCATTCCAGGGAGGCCTCCTCATTGCAGCTGCAGAAATCCTTGCAAGATAGCCGAGTTGGTAAAGCATGAGGCTGTTAATCTCAGAGTCATGGGTTCAAGCCCCATGATGGGCAAAAAGATTCCTGCATTGCAGGGGGTTGGACTAGAGGACCCTCCTAGTTCCTTCTAACTCTACAATTATCTGATTCTCTCTCTCTGTTCCTCATCCCCATCTGATGTTTGGAGGACAAAAATGAGGGGTTCCAGGGCTCGTGTTGGGGGAAGTTTTGGATCTATGTCTGTCTCTACCAGCATGCCTGAAAAGTACACCTGAGGTTGACATACAAAAAAGTTATTTCCAGTGAAACCGATGGTAAAGGATTTTTTTTAGAGGAGGAGGAGTTGCAACCTTCTGCCCTCCCAGCATAAGCCTGGGACAGTTTTGGATTTGTCAGGCTCTCCACATTCAGTCCTCTCTTTTCCACCCCCTTTAGATTGCTCTGTAACACTAATAAATGAAATAATAAATGTTATGTATATTTATAAGCACCTCACCTGCTGGCGCACGGGGATTAAAAACAATAAAACAACACAGAGAGACCATTTGTCCATTTCCGATTACCTCTCTAGGCCTGCATCACATTTTCAGACAAACTATTAATATTGTAATTCAGGCTGCTTGGGGGGGAAAAATCCAGCATACAAAAAAAAACCCCAACAACCCCAAAAACCCATTTGTTTCTATATATTTGTGTCAAAACGACAGCGTGTGAAAGAAACAACTAAATACTAATATTGATTTTTAAACATCCACTAGCAACAGTGTGATTGGATTCAAAGGAAACAATCCAGACTGTAATGAACTGGGGAAATTCTGTGGGACAAAAAGACCTTGAAAAATATGAAATCTACCGAGTATCTCTTTTTTCCACCCCCAACCCTCCCCCCTTGCAGTTTTATGATTTCTCCAAAAAATTCACCTTGACTCCGTTTAAGTGAAATCTACCAAATTGGAAAATGACAGCAAACATGTAAATAGACACAAACGCTTCAAACGTCTAAAACCGCAGAAGTGTGGGTGGGTGCTTGTCTGAGAAGCTGGGATAATAATACAAAAAGGAGAAGAGGAAGAATGAAAAAAAGAAAGAAAGAAATGCCACTCTGTTACTAGTAGAACAACATATCAACAACTGTTAGAGCTGACTTGAAGGTTAAATATTAGGAAGGAATCCAATTTCTCTTGTCTATTCAGCTCAGCGGTGTGTTAGATTGCGGTTGGAGTGTGCTTATGGAGTGTGGGATATGAAGTAGCCTAATCAATCCCTACTGTTTCAGTCTCAGGTTCTTCTTATATCAGGTCCCTGCCCTGAGGCAGCCTTCAGCTTTCCAAAAGCCAATTCCATACAAATAAAAATTGCGACCTGCAGCTAGAGGGTGAAGCTGAGTTTCCCCCTCATGATTAATCTCTTCTTGGGTGGCTTTCAGAGGGGAAGGAGGAAGAAGAAGGGGGGGAAGGAAGGGTGGGGAGAGAGGGAAAAGCGGGGGGGGGGGAGTATTCACGCCGCAACCTTGTGAAAGAGAGATTTCCTATTGAATGAGCCCAGTGCTCTAGAGCCAGCTTATCAAATGAAAGAATTCATTTAAGCACGCACACACACACACAGTGCCTCATGTTGACATTGAGAAAATGAGCTATCAAACACTATGATTAAACTTCAGCTGCCATAATTGTCGTCCAAACAACTGCATGGTGGAACTGAAAAGCATTTTCTTTAACCAGCTCGGTATGGTTCACCAGTAATACTCAGTTTAAAAGGTTGTTGCTGCTAGCAAGAGAAACAAGGCTTGAAATTAACTTTTTCCAATCCATAGACAAAATTAAACATAGGTATTTGAGTCACACAAACAACGGCAAGAATCAGATGTGCTTTAAGCTTCCCTCCCCCCCTTTCATTTGTGTGGGTTCCGTTGCCCAAAGGTAGCTCCAGGTTATTAAAATATTCCAGCAGTTCCTGGTTTCGCTGCATTTGTCAAGAACTGTCCTGCTTCTCTCTGTGTGTACACACACACACACACAGTATGCATTTCTCTCCTTTTTAAAAGATAGATTTGTCAAGGGATGGAAGCAGAAGAAATCAAATAGATAATGTGTAAGGATTTCCCCTGCATTTCTGAAGGGGTGGGGTGGACTCAAAGCAGAAGAGAACCCAAAACACAATTGCTGCCTCACGTGCAATTATATAGCAATGCCTTTATGATCTGCACACGGGTCTGCTCATTCAGACAAGCCCCTTCCAGAAGATAAAAGCATTTGATATTCATTCTGCGCAAAGTCATTCTGGAAGTGATCTCCAGAGACTGTGGGGTCATTGAAGAGGCACGAGGAAGTCCATCAGGAAATGCGGCCAAGAACATTGACAGCAATGAAAATGCAACCCCTGTCACTGGTGCCCTGAAGCCAAATGTTCATTTTGCGGGTTACAAAATGAATATGTGAACTGTCACAGAGTTATATCTCTGTGTCAGGTTGATTAAGGAACACAAGAACTGCAGGGCACAATGATCGAGAAAAATGATCTGGGAAAGGCAATAAGTGAGTAATAAAGTTTGTGTGTGCATGAATATAATCACTGAATATTCTCCCATCTCTTTCAAATATTGGTTTCAATCTGCTTTAATTTTTGGTAAACCGAAAACTTTGAGGTGCAAACCTCCAAGTGGAATTCTGCTTTCAGTTCTGCATCTAGGGCTTTGCAGTATTATGCTGGCAAAAGCAGACCCGTGCGTTTCATTCCTGAGAATGGAAGGTTGACAACACAGATGCTTTGCAGCAAAAGGGGGCTAAAGATTGCCAGAATGTTCACATGCCATTTGTATGTGACTAAAACACAGTATTCAACTCAGTTTTGAAAATGGTACAAATGCACCAATTCCTTGGACTGCCGCCTATCTTATGAATAGATGTTTCATAGCTTTAATAGTGGCAAGCACTGCAGCCAGAAATTAAGTCAATGGATGCAACTCCATTGAGTCATGGTGGGGGGGAATATTACCTGTTGACTTTTGCCTATTATGTGAGTGTTAGAAGTGCAGTTTGTGACCATAAAAAAGATGGCCTTCAATAAAGAAAGCCATTTCTGATCAAAGTTCTGTGAATATTGCATTTTCAAGATTTCCTGCATGCCTCAAACACACAGTGTGCATGATTGACCACAACAGGTATTTTAAAATGCTAGTGCAGCTTAAATTCCCATAGGTTAGAAGCTGCTATCAACCCAATTTTGTTGTTGTTTGGAGAAAAACACACAGTTACTGATAGTTACACCAGAATACCACTAGGTGTCTGCTATCAGTAATCTTAATATACTGCCTTACTGTGAACATCATCATACCTTTCCTTTATCAGCTTATTTTTTATCAGACTTTCCATCAAATTAATATCTCATTATCTTCTAAAGCTAAGACTTTTCTCCCTCCTTCTTCCAGTTATTTTACCTCCTAGAGCAGGTGTTTTTGCTAAGTTGATTATGCTATCAGATAAATTTGCCATTCCTTGAGCATATGGAAATAAAGATTTTGAATTAACAATCACATTTTCATCATTTTTAGTGTCTTGCCAAGCTTTTAGCTTCCCTTTACTTCCTAGGCAAGAATCAATGTTGTAATATATCATGATTGTTCTTGGGAGAAAAATAAAGCAAGAGGCAGTGTAGCTGAATGGCTAGAGAAACTGGGCTGTGATGTTAACCATACTTACCTGAAAGTAAGTCTCACTGAATACAGTGGAACTCAATTCTCTGAGTACTTAGGGTTGCACTATCGAGAGATCTGCATGCAAATCCATCAGTATTTACTAAGAGACCTGGGACAAGTCATTTCCTTATCTGCAAAATGTGAAGAACAGTGTCTTGTGAGAATGAATATGACTCTTTATAGAAAATGCACAATAGAAGTTAGCAATGCTAAGATGGCCAAGTTCAGGGCACTCTTCATCCTTGAGTGACAAACAACACCAAGGATAGGACAAGTAACTTCATAACGGGTTGGGATTGACCTGCCAAATTCTGGAAGTTTACTTTTCTCTCCCTCCAACCTGTAGTGCACAGTGTGGCTCTTCTGTGCAAAAAGGTGTTTCCACATAAGTGTAGTGATCTCTGGATAGTAACAGAGGAATGGATGTCTCTTTGTAAATTAAGCATAGCAATATAACAACATGAGAAGAGCTCTGGTTGATGAGGTCAAGGGACTATCTAGTCCAGCATTTTGTTCTCAAAGTGCCAGTCAGATGCCAATGGGAAACCTTGAACAGGACCAGAGCACAAAGCTCCCTCTTCCACTTATGATACTCAGCATACAGTCCCCAATACTGGACATAATAAAGTTTTCAGGTGTGGTGGGTCTTTAACTGAGAGATGTTGTTTGCAGATGACCCAGCCTTGACAGCTCTACAGACTCATCAACCGTTTTTGTCCAAGACTGCAGGAAGTTTGGCCTTGCCAACAGTTGACTTCACCCCTCAAGGCGCCCTTGTCCATTGCCTTCTGAGACAGATGGATGCCAACCAAGCTAATATTCTTTATTGGCAACATTTCTATCCTGTCTTCAATCCTAACAAAATAAAGGTTGCATACATGGTTCTTCCACACACACACACATTTTATCCTCACAACCCTGTGAGCTAGGGCAGGCTGTGCAATAGCAACTAGCCCAGGGTCACCCTTTGAGATTCATGGCCCAATGGAATTTGACTCTGGGTTTCGCCACCTAGTCTTTGTCCAACTCAAACCACTACATCACACTAGTGTCCTGATCTCTTTCTTTCACCATTTGTGAGAAATGAAAATCCAGTGCAAAAACAAGGCAAACTCTCCAAACAAATAAATGTCTTCCTATTTCTTGCCTCCATCATATTGTGAATCCCAGGTTTTAATTTAACAGTTTAATTCTGGGATTTCTTCTGCATGGTGAGCTGCACACAGTGGTTTATTATTGCTGGGTTGCTTGGGCACGCTGGGCTGCACTCAGAGCTTTGTTATTTTAGGATTGCTCAGGCATGCTGTGCTGTACTTAGCAATAGCTTATTTTAAGATTTTTCATGCATCTCAGCTAACTGGAGATTATTAGTTTATCAAGAGAACAATCACAGGCATTTTGTTGTTGGAAGAAATGATGTGCACAGAGGTATAATAAGAAGTCAAATTTGGGGCAAAATAATCAGAGCATTAGCCAACGTTTTATTAACAATTTGTCAGCATGGTAATAAATTAATAACAAAGATATAAATAATTCCATTTACTTAAAATATGCTGCACAAGCTTTGCTTATACTGAATGCACCAACCACGTGGAATGTTGCTACAGTCAGGCAAAAATGGCAGACTTATGGTCCTTCCAGCACTATCATGCCTGGTTCCCCCTCCACCTGCCCAGATTTCTTTGTATGGTTCCATATGATAATGTTGTTCCTCTGGTATTCCAGAGTAACGTAGGTACCAGGCTGATTTCCTCCCCCTACTTCAAAATATATGGTATTTGAATAAAGGTCAAGTATGAATCCACTATATGTTCAGTGGTGTGGAAGGTGTTCGCTGCAATGCCACTGTTTGGTGTGGGAGGGATCAGAGTGGTGGGTGTGGCCTAAGGTGCAATTTCCAGTACTGCTTATTTTGTTGCTAGAAATGCTGCCTACAGCTATATCTACTATTCCTGTTACTACAACCACCATTTCTTGCTAACACATAATTTGAAGATGCACATGCAACGAAATCAATTGATAAAGCCCTTGGCAACCGAGTACCCTCCAGATGTTTTGGGTTACAAGTCCTGTCAGCCCCAGCCAGCATAGCTAGGGACTGGTGGGAGCTGTAGTGGATGAGTTGAGAGTTGGAGTCCAAATCATCTGGAGGGCCCCAGGTTGGCAAAAGCTGAATTAACATAGATACGCCAACATTGACCTGCTCAATTTCCTGTGCATGAAGTAGCTGGCTACATGGCAATTGATGGGTTGGGCAGGGGAAATGGGAGCGCAGGATGGATGCTTTGATGGGAGTATTAAGCAGGATGGGGGAAAAGAGAGCAGCATATTCCTGACAAGCAAGATCTATGGAGCAAAGAGACAAACAGGGATAAGGATGGAGTTCAGGTTGCTACTATATTAGGAAAGCTGGTGTGAACATCTTCCTGCCTACTAGTCCCATAAGTCACAAGAAGCACCCAGAAATATTCATCAGTTGTTGGATATGCCTAAAAAGGGAGGCCTTTCTTCCTAGTGCCATTGGAGCGAATCTAATAAACACTTGTTTGTCTTCATGGCTGAAATGTTCCTGAAAACGCCTCCTGTTTACTTACCCATCCTTTCCAAAGGGTTAAAATTAGGCTTTCCATAGAAAGGGGGAGGGGCATTCCTTAAATGCAAGAGTTGAGGGAAATGTGATTTAATTTAATGATATTAGAGATAGACAAATAGATTAAAAAAGGCTTCCAAAAAAGGGCTTGTGTGGAATGTAAGATAAATACACTAATTAAGATATAGTTAACACAGCAATCTAAAATTTCCTAGAAACTTAATGAGTTTTGAGCCACTAAAGCTGCACTGAGCACTGGAGGTATAATCAGCATCAGAACTGACACATAGCTCAAAATCATTTCAATTATCTCTTTCCTTTACATTAGCTAGAAAAATAGTAAACAGTCGACATGGTGTGAGAAGCAGAGTCAGCCAACATCAATGGGCAACAGACAAAGACTAGGTCATACAGTAGAGTGAACAGAGAGCTTCAGGGTTGACCTTTGGAATTGAAATATAGGCATTTTAAGCTCCAGTGGAATGTATCTGAATGGCCTTTTTTGTGAGTAAAATGCATAGTAGGTCAAGCGGAGGTCACAGTTGGCTTTGGGTTCACCAGAGCAAAGCAGATCACAACCCTTCTTTATTCAACTGCACTTTTAGGGGGGGAAAGGAACTTGAGAATCTCTGGCGGCAGCCTTCGAGAGGATTGGATCTTCAGCTGCTTTAAGTCAAGTTATTCTGCTGTGGACAATCCTACTGCTCCTCTGATTGATGCCCATAAGGAACTGGTCTCCTGGCTAATGTTCTGCCATCTAGACAGGAACAGATCTTTTGAAGCACCTCTTTGCATAATGATTTCTCTCAGGATGGTACCCACAAATGTTTTCTACAAACGTGTTCCAAGATAATATGGAAGAGCAGTTGCCTTGTGGGATATTGTTGGTGGGGTAGCACACCAGCTCTGTGCACACCCTGAATTACTAGGCAAATTAGGGTGATTTGAGGAAAGTACTCATAAATGATGAATTAACACCAATAACAAGGCACCTAGAGGCAGATCAGAGATTCCCTAAGATTCCTAGTGGCTCTTTGGTCCTGACTGGCCAAAAAAGGCAGAATTGTTTTCACCTAAGAAAAGAAACCAAGCTGTCTTCAGAAACAGCTGGCGTTCAAGAGGAGCAGGAATGGACAGGTCTAGTTTTTAATCACAATTAATTTGGGGCAGAGATTAAACCTATGCTGGTTTTTCATGTTGCTCTATGCCTTCTCCTATGCAGGTCAATGGAGAGAGCTCTATTATAGCCACAAAAATACAGTGGTACCTCAGGTTAAGAACAATTCGTTCTGGAGGTCCGTTCTTAACCTGAAACTGTTCTTAACTAGAGACGTTCTTGGCCTCACTGATGCGGTCCAAATGAAAGGAGAGCAATACATTTGGCACCAGCTGGGCTGTAGGAGTTGCCGGAAGGAGGCGTACATGGTGCCATCCAACCGTCTAAGGGACTTCACTCCGGATTTGTGTAGGGTTTACCGCTTAGCCTTTTCTTCTCCTGAAGAGGTCCTCCAACGGTTGGGAAACACCAAGCTTCATTTTATACAGAGCAGCTCAAAATCCAGAGCACAGACTGATGTTAAGAGAGCACAGAAAAACTCAGAAACAGATTGGAATGTACAGATACAGATAAAAGGTAAATCTTGCTCCAACTCCAAAGCTTGGTTAACGGGATGTGGTGTGACATAGGTCTGTGTAGCAACCAGTGTGGCTGTCTGCACTGCACTGCACTGCAGCAGTGTAGAGACTTAGGACATTTCAAGAATAACAAAACAGGAAACCGAAGTGAACAATGTCCTGTAACAACAGAAAGAGAAAGAGAAAGTTGTGGATCTCCCCAGAGGAAAATGTGTGAACTATCCACATTAATTTTTATAATGTTTTTATAATGTTGTACTATTTTAGTGTTGTTAGCCGCCCTGAGCCCGGCTTCGGCTGGGGAGGGCGGGATATAAATAAAATTTATTATTATTATTATTATTATTATTATTATTATTATTATTATTATGGAATATGAGTTTAGATCCAGATTTGTAGTAGCATCCCCTAAGAAGCGTTCCACTTGAGGTTTTTGCTGTTCCTCCAGTAGCCTCCAGTACCACTGTTCTGGAGGATATTCCAACCCTCTGGAGCAGATGGGGGAGGCATAGGTTGCAGGAGCAGGCAGAGTCTGAAGTTGCCTCCTCCCAATTCTACCAGTAGAATTCCTCTCTGTTGGATGTAAAAAGCTTTCTGCAGCTGTCATTCATTCACAGAAGGTGAAATCTGGATCTCCCTGCTCAGTAGATGCCTCATGACCTGTTGGGATAGCCAGTGTGGTGCCATTCAGAGGACTCCAACTTCCACCAGGCCCTGCCAGAATGGCCAATGTCGGGAGCTGTCCTTATTACTGCAGATATGTGAGTCATGTTTCCTCAGTGCCACTTTTAATGTGCAAAACAGCCCTTAGGTTCATGCTATTGTGATCGATAGCAAATAAGCTCAGCTATTTAATAAAAGAACATTTTGCCTTTTAGACTAATATATTCTATCCCTTCCACCAAAAACAGGATCAAATGTCACCAGAGCTTAATTTTTGCATTTTGTATACTAACTTCCAAATAGGAAAAGCTTTTTTTGTGTGTTTGGCATGTTTATCCTTTAATGAACATTTTAGACACAGATTCCAAATTATGTATTCATTGGAAAGATTAACTTTGATTAATGAATTCATGCTAAGGAACTGTGTTTAATTGGATTTCTCAAAGATGCTAAACGTGAATGCTTCCAGCACAACTCTATATGTGAAAATGTATCTATCTAAATATCTATCTATCATCTATCTATCATTTATCTATCTATCTATCATCTGTCATGCTACAGAAAATGTTATTGCTGACCTCCTTTTATCTGAGGATGAACTTTGTTTTTCTGCATTCAAAGTTCTCAGTATTCAAGTTCTAATAATGGTTAAAGTTATCTGCCTAATCAGACTAATTAGCGCTGGTGAACAGAGACATAATCATAATAGAATGCAAATGCCAGTTTTACAAAACGATAGCACCATATGTGCAGTAATTAGTGAACCACAGGCACTCTTTATAAATCATATTTATTAGTTTGTAAACATATCAAGCCCAAATGAAATGAAAGATACCATTAACAGCACCAAAAGACAAATCTATACATAGACCTGCCCAATGTGATACATGCTGCCTTGCTACACTTAAGCTTCAATGAGCACATAAATATTTCTGCAACCATCTTCTGGAGGCATATGAGTTTGGGTTGAATTCTGGAGTGTCATTCTCCCCAGCCCACCCCTATCCCCCCGGCTCCCTATATGGGGATGGGTGCACAGTGATCTATGGAAGCTGCCTTCTGATCATATGGGCTGTTGTTGTCTAGAGACCAGATGGTTCTAAATTAGGATGTGTGTTTTTTGTCAGCGATGAAAAATGGAATGTTGACGTGTATTCTAATTGTGTGCAACTGAAAGCTAAGCCACAGCTGAAATGTAACATGGGTTGTGCTGTTTCATACAAATAATTAGGCAGCACGCTCTGCTTATTATTGGCGTACTCTTTATGGCCTAGCTACATGGACAAACTTCCTGGGACTGTACTCCCTTAGAAGGTATGTTTGAATGCCCCACCACGTCACAGCTGTTAGGCGGGACAAAACTTGTTAGCTATTTGCCATAGATGACGATAACCTAAGTGGCCATCCATTCTCAGTTGATTCCAGCTACTGTTTAATATGCATTTAATAACAGCTCTAGTGTTGAAATGTCATTTAACACCAGTAATTCATCAATTGTTGAATAATTAAGTGATGGGAAATGAATGCTGCAATGCTACACACACTTAACTGGGAGCAAGCAAATAAGCATAGGATTGCACTGAGAGTGATGCATCTTCAGCTGCAAACTAAACCAGAGAAATGAAAGGAATATGGGGACCAAAGATAGAGGAGTTCAATATATCTATTCTGACAAAACTAAATATGGCAGGATGGATGACCAGCCAGGAGAACAAAGTCTTGCAAATACTGGCCTGGTTGGGCATGCCAGCCCTCTAGCAGACTTGTGTGCATTCACTGCACTTAACCTTTAGTTTGAGGAATGGTTTTCCTCTTTTCTAAACAAGCCCATACTTTAAGCCACATTAACTTCTGCCTGGTAGCCCTCAGTTCTCTGTGAATTGCTAAGAAGAAAAGATGTACTATTCCGAGCTAGGACTAAGAAACAGTAAAGACTGGTGCCCATTGGGAATGGTAGGATGGAGGCTAACAGTAGGTGGCGCAACAGCCAGTGGGAAGCAAAGCCACCCTCCTTTCTGCTGAGTTCTACAAGGGCAACACTGAGATAGAGGAGGAAGAAGCTGACAGTCAATACTACTCCCTGGATTGGTTGTAAGTTAGAAGGGGCTATCTGGGGGCAGACAGAGGTTTACCTCAATGGACCAGACTCTGCTGCTAAGAAACTAGCCAACAAGTATAGAAAGCATCATAAAACATTTATTTTCACTCTATCACTGTGATCCAGGAAGACTGAAGCTAAGCCTTCATTAAAGACAGAAGATAGCTAATGTTGATGGGCTACAATTCCCACCATCCTTGGAATACAACATCCATCATATCTGACTACTGGCCATGCCAGGTGGGGCTGATGGGAATCTAGAGGATACCCCATGTTGGCTCCCCCTAAGCTATAGAATTTCCTGCTGTGCGGACCTGGGCTAGGATGAAAGAGGCTGCAGATAAAATACAGATCTAAAATAACTAGTCAAAACTTGGAATCTTCAGTTCACTTATACTTTGGCAGAAGAAACAACATTGATTCAGATGCAAAGGCTTGCAAACCTGCCCTGTGGTTCTTTGAAGCTGCAGTGAGCTGAATTGTAGTCAAAGTTGATGGGCTATGTTTCCGACTCTTAATTCTGTGTTTTACAACAAGCTTTGCTTTCACAATTATCCTCTTGGTTACTGTAAAGCTTGCTAAGATAATTTAGTATGGAGCTCTGCTGTACACAGTCAAGCAAAAACCTGACTCAAGCAAGTTTTGCCGTGGAATAGAGAGGTGACTTAACTGCACAGAAAGCAGTTATCCATACCAAAAGAAAAGAGTGATAAAAAATATGAACAGTGATTAAATTCACCAATTAAGGATGGGAACACAAATTATTTTATATTAGCCTGAAAACTCATTGGGGTGTTTTGAGTCGGGTACTTAAAATGGACACAGATGCGATCTCTTGGTTGTTCAGTACCTTTAAAAAACAAAAACTAGAGTAATGAATGTCCAACTCACATTATTGGCAAGATCTTTATAGCAAAGAAACAAAACATTAAAATTTGCTAATTAAATGGCATGATTAATACAGTATGTTTTTTGAATACAGAACACACGTACCCAATTCATATACAGAAGATGAGACTACTAGATCAAGCCAATGGCCCATCTAATTCAGCATCCTGTTCTCACAGACGCCCAAGAAACCCTCAAGCTGGACCTAAGCATAAGGACACCCTCTCCTCCTATGGCCTCCAATGACTTGTATTCAGAAGCATTACTGACCATAGAGGCAGAGCATAGCCATCATGGCTAGTAGTCATTGGTGGCCTTATTCTCTATGAATCCTCTTTTAAAGCCATCCAAGTTGGTGGCCATCACTGCCTCCTGGGGGACCAATGGATAGTAGTGAGAAGAGGACAGAGGACACTGGTGTGAGTATGGAGGTGGTAGGAGTACTGACAATACCATGCATGTTTTATTAGATTATATAGAGATGGGAAACATTAGGCCCGGGGTCTGATTGCTGCCCTCTAGGTCCTACCAGTTCCCAAGTCCTCACTGGCCCCCACTGGCCTTGCTTTGCACCCACCTTGATTGTTTTTGCCTGGCTAGAAGTGCCTGCCGAAATGTTTTGTTTTTTTTTATAAAAGGTCCAGTAGGCACCAGACATTCAACAGGAATGGGGAACTATCTGACCTTAACTGGAAGGGAAAATTGGGCCCAAATACTGAACACACACCTCCTGGTAGATATGAGACAAACATCCAAGCCATGGGGCTTGGATACCTCAATGACAGAGAATACCTCAATGACAGAGAAGGAATATAACAAGCCAGGCACTCCTTAAGGTCTCCTGGACCCAAGTTCTTAAGAACCTTGCAACTTAATACAAGAACCTTGAGCCTGACCTTGTAACATATGAGCAGCCAGTGCAAGCTTTTAAACAACAGTTATGTGCTGGAAATAGTCTGTTAACAGCCTAGCCACAGCATTTTGCACCAGCTGAAGGGTAGCTCCTAAATAATAATAATAATAATAATAATAATAATAATAATAATAATAATAATTTATTTATTTATTTATTTATTTATACCCCACCCTCTGGCTGGGTTTCCCCAGCCACTCTGGGCAGCTTCCAAAAAAATATTAAAATACAGTAGTCTGTCAGACAATAAAAGCTTCCTTATATAGGGCTGCCTTCAGATGTCTTCTAAATGTCTGGTAGTTGTTGTTCTCTTTGACATCTGGTGGAAGGGAGTTCCACAGGGCGGGTGCCACTACCAAGAAGGCCCTCTGCCTGGTTCCCTGTAACTTGGCTTCTCGCAGTGAGGGAACTGCCAGAAGGCCCTCAGCGCTGGACCTCAGTGTCCAGGCAGAACAATGGGGGTGGAGACACTCCTTCAGATATACTGGGTCAAGGCCGTTTAGGGCTTTAAAGGTCAGCACCAACACTTTGAATTGTGCTCAGAAACACACTGGGAGCCAATGTAGGTCTTTCAAGACTGGTGTTATGTGGTCAAAGGGTAGCTCCTCAAAGAGCACGTCACAATAATTGAGTCTTAAGGTTGGCAAGCATTCAAACCAGTGGATATTTTGACAGAGGAATTATTTGAAACTTCCCTCATGACTTTATCTTCATCATCCATCTTGAGTATGGGTAGGCAAACTAAGGCCTGAGGGCTGGACCTGGCCCAATCACCTTCTAAATCCGGCCCGTGGACGGTCCGGGAATCAGCATGTTTTTACATGAGTAGAATGTGTCCTTTTTATTTAAAATGCATCTCTGGGTTATTTGTGGGGCATAGGAATTCATTCATCCCCCCCCCCCCGAAAAAAAATATAGTCTGCCCCCCCACAAGGTCTGAGGGCCAGTGGACCAGCCCCCTGCTGAAAAAGTTTGCTGGCCCCTGATCTTGAGTGTCTAATAGTATCAACTTAACTGATGCCTCAGTGTGGTAGGAGAGAACCAACTGTTCTTCTATATTATATCTTAAAAAGAGCAAGGAATATGCAGTTCCATGCTTGCCTCTGGCATAGCTTCACACTGCATTTAACAATCTGTCCCCCAGATCCCAGCTACCCAAAAAGGGAGCACACAGGCATTGTTTGAATTGATGGCAAAAAGAGATTGAGAGCAAACATAACCCAGTCCAATCATGCCGGTGCTTTTGAGGCTGCCTCTTCTGATCTTCTGAAAAGCTGGCACTGCCGTGTCCACATTAGCAGGCTGCAGTTGCCAATGCACGCTCCTGGGAGATGGGATGTGCAAAGGAACACTCTGGCCCATCCATGCCAAGAGGAGAGTAATCCAACTCAGACCACACACACATCCGCACAGAATAAGGAAGACTCTTTGCCATTGGAAATAGCAATAAAAACAAAGAGTTGTTCCTGAAGGTTTTCCCCATGTAAAAGGATGGGCGTTTTCTGTAAAGGGAAGGGAGAAATGAACAGATTATAAATTGGCACAATAAGAAAAACTAAAACGTGCAGACAGGACATCTGTTGCTGCTGGTTCTGATCACTGGAACAGGCTTCCTAGTGGAAAACAGTAAAAGAATCACAGCAACTTATTTTTAAAATGACTATTTGTTTTAACATTTTCAATACTGACTTATTCCCCAATGAATCTCAAGGCAGAATAAAACCAGCCACGATCCCACCCACCGCCAAAACCGGAGTCAACTTAACAATATCCAAAAGATTTAAGAATTCCAGCAGGCAGCAAAATATTACTAAATTAACTGAAAGCCATTTGAAGAGCATCATCTTCACCAACTGCCTGAAACAATGTAATGATGGGGACTGATGGGTGTCATTCAGCAAGGTATTCAGTAGGGTAGGTGCTATAATGGAAAAGGCCTTACCCCGGTTGACATCAGACTTGCTCCCCAAGGCTAGGGAATCTGGGCCTCAGATGATGAGGGCCTTGAAGTCCATTAAAAGCTTTAAAAATTAACACCAGCACCTTGTATTGAACCTAGAAACTAATTGGCACCCAGTGCAGATCACAGAACCGGTGTAATAGAATTGAATCAAAGAGATACCACAAAAGGTCTACCTACACTGCAATGTGCTAAATAACTTGTGGTGCTGATGAAACCTTTGGTAAAGTTAGGATATTCTCTAATGAAAGGCTCAGGCAAACAGAAGGATGTGTATGACATGGGACCAGAGAGATAAAGCCCTGTGCTGCGCAACCTATCATTTACTGTGTGGGGTTTACGTACTAAGAGAGGGGTTTTGTGACTGGGTGCTGAATCACACCTTAGCCTACACTCTGACCTGGGCTAGGCAGTCATCAAAACGAGGGCAGCTTTTCAATTTCCTGAGGGAAATTATTTGTGCCAGGCTACTAGACTAGGACTTGCTGATCAGAAGGTCGGCGGTTTAAGTCCCCGTGATGGGGTGAGCTTCCATTGCTCGGTCCCTGCTCCTGCCAACCTAGCAGTTCGAAAGCACAGCAAAGTGCAAGTAGATAAATAGGTACCGCTCCGGCAGGAAGGTAAACGGCGTTTCCGTGCGTTGCTCTGGTTCGCCAGAAGTGGCTTAGTCATGCTGCCCACATGACCCGGAAGCTGTACGCCGGCTCCCTTGGCCAATAAAGCGAGATGAGCGCCGCAACCCCAGAGTCGGTCACGACTGAACCTAATGGTCAGGGGTCCCTTTACCTTTACCTTTACATCTTCCAGACACAATGGTGGAACACTCCTGAGGGTGTGGCATAAGTGTACTTCTCCCCCATCACACCCACAACTCTGCTTGGTTTAGGCTGTTCCAACACCGTTGGAGAGTTTCACTGTTGTGTCTGGCCACTTCCACCAGTGTATTTTTCATGGAGGGAGTTTATCTGCATTCCCCCAGTGAATTCTATAGATTCAGCCAGAGTATATCCGGTATAGAATTACATCTTTAGTCAACAGTCCATCATCCTGACGGAAGGAAGCAGGGTCATGTGTGTGTTGATTGAAAGAAAGCAATTGCATGTATGCAATAAAGTCAGGAGCAGTTTGTATTTCTCTTTCCGCCAGGAGGCCTGCCTTGTCTTCACTTTCTGCTCACCTGAATGGACCTGCTGTTCAAATTTTGACTGCACCGAGGTGTTGTCTAACAGAAGTGGGGGAAGATTACTGTCTACATTTTTAACCATGACAGGGGGGCAATTTCTACAGTTACATTCTCAGTACAAAGCACAAAGCAAAATATGGCAAAGCGTTTATTATATTAAGTTTGTGACCATGTAATCCAGTAGCCAGCAATTTATCGTATCATTTCACAGAACTTATTTCAAACAGTATTCTTTTGAATGGATAATAATAATGCTTTTATTTTAGTTTACTTTTGCTTTTCAAGACTAGATGTCAACAAGAAGAGCTGCCTGTTTCTTTGAGTCTGGAGTTAGCCACATGGAAACCACACATTGAAGAACTCAGCAGTTACAGTGATTTATACATAGGTGGTGAGTTTTGGAGTTAAATCCAGACTTCCTTTGCTGTCCCAGATATTTCTGGTTTCTCTAGGGGTCATTGTTCTTCAGAAGAGCTACACAAATTAAGCAGCACTGAGCAGTGAATTGGACGTATTAATACCTACAGCCTCTTTCTCAGCCAATGGAGACTCTCGTAAAATGAACAGGTACGGCACCGCTGAATCCAGCTATTCATAAACTGAAAATGAAATCAGGGTGACTGATTGTCATTGAACAGAATGACTTATGGTCATAAAATACAGCATAGTCTGCTCACATCTGATGTTTTAGAAATAAGCATATATGCATTAATGTTGCTGCTGATTGTGGAAGGTCTAACTCGTGTAATGTCTCTAAATCCAGAGTGAAGCTTTAGCAAGCCTGAGAATATGATGGCCTTATCTGGCCTTATAGATATGACTTGCTGCCATTTTTTTTTAACAAAATAAAACACCAAACTCCTTTTGGTCCATGTGTATATGATAGTTTTCATTTGTTTCATCCTGTCTTTCACAGGTAGCAAGTGGCTTCTCGTGCTTTTTCACTGATCAGGATGGTGAGCTTTGGGTGATCTAACCTGCCTCTCTTGCTGCTTTCTCAATTAAAATGACAGTGGTCTTTCTTATTTGGTGGTGCTCCAGTGTTTGATGCTGTTTATGACTTGCACAGCTCTGATGGCCAGGACTGGGGAAAGGGGCACGGAAGCCATGCCTGATTATCTAGGCAGGATGTTTCAGTCTAAAAAGAGGCAGAATCAAAGGTCAGGATATCTTGTTCTTTTGCTGATTTTACTCAGCCCAAGACATTGGTAACCAGGTGTATATTGTCTTCTTTGTGATCCTTTGAGCACAGGATTTGTAAGTTTTTTTTAGCTCTTCTTAGTAATTCCACATCAGCCAAAAAGAGAAGAAATGAACCTTTTCAAGTGATCCTTTGTTTCTAATTCCCTCCCTTTCCTCTTTCCCTGCTTCTACTCTTTTCTAAAGTGTTTTTGATTTCAATATGTGTTTTGTCTAAACATTTGAGAACATTAAGTCTAAAAAATTTGGTTTTTCCACAGCCATAGTATGTCCGCACCACACCACCTTTTCTATAATACTTGGCAAGTGCATTAACTACCATGAGTAGTTTTGCACTAAACTAAATGGGCAGAGGCCTCGATGCTACTTTCTGATTCCATTCTGCCCTTTTTCATTATGCCACAGAGCTGAATAGGAGGTGAATCAGGGACATTTCTGGTTTTCTGGAGAATTGATAGGCAAAGGTTCCAGTCACTAACCTGGCTATATGCAAATGTTCCATTTTTCAAGGGCTGCACACATAGGAGGCAACTCTTAGGGGCTGAGGGATCTCCCCCCCTAAAATATATGAGGGGGGCAAGGGCCTCCAAAGTTAATTGGCATTGCTATTTAAATGGTGTGCATGCACCATGTAATGTGATCGATTATGTGGGGCTGCCCTTACCTCCCCCCAAAAATTTTATGCAAGTTAGCACCCCTGGTTGCACATGAGAAGTCTTCGACCAAAGTCTGTGTTCTTGCGTCTTTCAAAAATTAGATGGAGTTTTTCTAATGCGGTTTAAAATACTAGAGGTTTGCAGTTAATCTTTTGCCTGCTGAATTCCTTCCTCCACACAGGTAACTGTGATTAAAATATGTACAGTGGTACCTCGGGTTAAGAACTTAATTCGTTCTGGAGGTCCGTTCTTAACCTGAAACTGTTCTTAACCTGAGGTACCACTTTAGCTAATGGGGCCTCCCACTGCCGCCGCACAATTTCTGTTCTCATCCTGAAGCAAAGTTCTTAACCCGAGGTACTATTTCTGGGTTAGCGGAGTCTGTAACCTGAAGTGTCTGTAACCTGAAGCGTATGTAACCCGAGGTACCATTGTAGATGGAAAAACAATTCTCTCTGAGTTCAGTGGGGCTTCATCCTATTCAGCTGTGATAAGACCAGGGCCTAAGTTGTCACCCACTCTGTCAGGAGCCACCTTGAATAGAAACTGATGCCCAAAGAAATGACAATTGGCATTCTTGCAGAGCTGGCTGCAACTGCTGGGGGCTAGATGGCTTGATGACCAAACAATAGCTTCTCCCCATTTTCCCTCTCAGAGAAGGTCAAACCTCTTTGCTATACACCTGGGAGAAGCCTCACTGAACTAAGTGGAACTTACTTCTGAGGCTCAGGTAGAAACCAATGGGTTCTTTCTTTCTTTCTCCTCCTCCTCATTCTCCCTCTCCTGGGCTGACACATGTGCTGCTCTTGAAGAAGCTTCATCACTAAAAGCACAATGCAATATAAGATTTAAGGGGAGCAGTTATTAGGTTTTGTAATCTTGTTTCCCTGTCTGCACTGGAAGAATCATAGGTTAAGCCTCATATGGAAAGAAAATGTTATTATTATAATATTTCTGAATAAAGACGTATACACACTGCTAAAATATTCTGCGAGAACTGATATTCCTCCTTTATTTATTTATTTATAAGTGTAGCAGGCCATTGTCAAAAGAGAAAACAGGGAGAGTTATTTACTGGGGAAAGATAATAAGGAAGCATAGATGCTCTACCTATTGTATATAGTGACAAATTGTCTATATAGTCTTGTGAAGCCATATGAAAAGCCTTGCTGGAACAGGCCAAGGACTTATGTAGTTTAGCATCCTGTATTACACAGTGGCCAGCCAGTTGGGTGGGCTACGAGAAGTATCATTTTACTTCCCAGTCCTATCAGATTCCAGTGTTGGTGGGAGGGGCGATTTCTTTCTAGCTCTCTCATACTTAACATCAAAACTTGCAACCCATAGTGTTAGCTGATAGTTTGAAATCAAAGAGCATTGGGCAAGATTGCAATGCTCAGCAAGGGGGAAGGAGAGATGTTCTTATCAGAATAGGGAAGAATCTTTCAGAAAGCGACAAGCATCTGAAAACGGAAACTGTTTTTTCTTTTTGTTTTTACATTCCTACCTGCAGTGGGCACTCTTACAGCGGGGTGATACAAAGGACAATCAGGAAGTTCCTTGAGTAAGTGCTGCTTTGCACACTAGTTACTGGATTAGCCATATTTCCTAGATGCAGGTTTATTTTGTCCTGCCACCTCAATTTCTCGCGTGACAGTTTAATCCCACCTGCTCACAATGTATTGACAGCAGGTAATATGGTCTGCTTTCCTGTAGTTTATATCCTGCTGTATTTCATTACAGTGCAAATGGCTGTGGAAAACGAAAGCAAAGTTGGACAACAGCAGCTACAGCTCAAAGGGAGTTTGCAGAATTTTAGTTTTTTAAGAGTGCATGATTCTTACCTATCAAAGTAGGGACCATTCTGCATTTGTAGTTCACAAAGGACAAGATCTGAAAACACTCTTGAGTCCTCTTATGGGATCTTATGGAATCACAAACTTGTGGCCTTTTCAACCCTCTTCAGCGAAAATGAAAAAAGAAAAAGATAAACTGTAGCCAGTTTAATTTATTTTAAAGCATTTAGAAGCTGCTTAATATTTTTTTTAAATCCCTAAGTAGTATACAATACAAAACAAACAATGTCATTAAAACAAAATTGCGACATAAAGCCAATGAAATGATAGCATCAAAACATATAAAAGTATATAAAACAGGGATTCAAACACATAAAACAGGGTCCAGCCAGGGAAAGGCTAGGCCAAAGACCTGTGTTTACAAGACATTTCTAGCAACCAATGGTTATTGCTTTTACGGTCCTCTCCAGGCCTAGACTTTGGTTCTACTTGGAGCTCTCCGAGGTCCAGCTACAAGCCTGAATCTCTGCTCTGCTCTGAAGCAGGATGCTGTCCAAGGTCCTGTTGCTTTGCATGAATGTCTGATGCTGCCTGAACACCTGACTCTGCCTACGAACTCCACCTGAAGCAGGACATATTTTACTCCTTTGTACATTTCCTCCTCCAGGAGCTAAAACAGCACAAGATGACACCATACTGCAATAAAGTTAGAATGCACCAATAGCAGAAGAGTAAACTATACTACTTTGGACTGCAGCTGAGGACTCACATGGTTGAATGTTTCCTCAATATGGGGAAGGGCCATAGCTTAGTGGGATGCCTGGGAGAGACCCCTATCTGAAACTCTGGGGCACCACTTCCAATCAGCATAAATCAGGGGGTGGGGAAGCTTTTTGGCTCCATGCACCCAATGTTTATTTGACCCCACTCCACAGGCCAACTTTGGCAGGTGGGTGGGGTAAGCCACCTGTCTGCCATGTGGTGTCATTATGACATTGCATGATTGACATGTGTGTTGCAAGCACAATATTTTGCCACCCGCCCCTACGCTGCTCTTTTCTACCTCCAGTGCCAGAGGTGGAAACAAGCCAGGTGGGAGGCTTCAAACAGAAGTGCTGGGAGGGAGAAGCAGATTCTGTGAGGAGAAACCTCTCCCCCCTTGTTGAGCAAGCTATGCCATCAGCTGATTTGTGGTTGGGAGCATGTTTTGTTCCAGTCAAGGAGCAAGTGGGAACTTACTTTAAGTTTGCAATTGTTCCTTTGGACAATTCCTTATGTCATGTATGGCATCAAGTTTAGCACAAGTGGATATGGCTTCCCTCAAAGCGCCTCATGGGTGAACCGTGGAGGCCTGGGAGGCCAAGTTTGGTCATGCATTGGAGGTTCCTCACCCCTAGCATAGACAATGCTGAAGCTAGAACTACAAGGCAGTTTCCGCTATTCCTATTTAGAGGAGGAGGATCCTTGGTCATACAAAATTATAAGAGAAGTATTGTGTTGATCTTTCCCCCCTGACTTCTAGCCTTCCCCACCAATACTGTTTTCTACAAAACAGGATCTTAACATTTGTGGAATTCCCTTATCTCTAGACTGGCCTCCCAATGGTGTTTTGCTTGCTACTATTCTTGGTACCAGATGAAAAAAGTTTCATTTGCCTAGGTCAATAGTTTTCAGGTGTTGCTTTTATTCAGGATAAAGAATGTTTTGATGACTTCCTTCTATGGAAGTGTTTTAAGAAGAGCAAGAATGAGATAGACTGGCATAACTTTGGGCTAAAATCTGAGTTGTGCTGGTATTTAATTTGCATTGGTGTGGCAGGTTTTCTTATTTTTTTATGGTTGTTCTGACATCTTTGGCTAATAGTGTCTAATAAGTATCTTAAATGTTGTTGATTTTTTTAAAAGAACAACCACTGATTTGTACAAATTTGGCTTCATATAATGTTCAGTTCTCCATCTCCTTTTTGCCTTCCATCCCATAATTCCAGCATTATTATGCCGTGCATTAGGGAAAAAATCTAGTAGGCTAAAACAACAACATGGCAATTATAAAAGACCAACATGGTTCCTAAAAGCTGTTATGCTAAGTAGACAGCAAAGTTTTCAGATATTTTGCTCCTTTTTTACTTCATTCCTCTTAAGAAATGCCTAGTTAAAAGGTTAATTGTCCAGTGTCCTCCCAACCCTGATATGAAAGCCTTCCAATTAAAATTCACTGTGTGAAAGTTTCTCATGAATTCCTCTAGTGTTTGCTGTGGTGAACATGAAGAACATGAAGGAGAGACATCCTCAGATAGTCAGAGGCATTTGTTCACTGCACATTTAGGAACAAGTGTCACCCTTTCACAAATCTTACATGAATTCACTCTCACAGGCGGACCTGACCTACTATGGATACACCTCTCGCCTTTGACACCTGAGGTAAGTGTTTTCAGGATCAACCGTATTCCTGTGACATATATACAGTGGTACCTCAGGTTACAGATGCTTCAGGTTACAGATGCTTCAGGTTTCAGACTCTGCTAACCCATAGATAGTACCTTGGGTTAAGAACTTTACCTCAGGATGAGAACAGAAATCGCACGGTGGCAGCAGGAGGCCCCATTAGCTAAAGTGGTACCTCAGGTTAAGAACAGCTTCAGGTTAAGAACGGACCTCCAGAATGAATTAAGTTCTTAACCTGAGGTACCACTGTGTGTGTGTGTGTGTGTGTGTGTGTATATATATATATATATATATATATATATATATATATATATATAGTATATATGGAATTTTAAAGTGTTGTGACCCACCCTGGGACTTGCTGGTGAAGTGTGGGAAATAAATTGCACAACAAATAAATACATAATACAGTGAGCTTACACTGGGCAGCTATGATCAGTCATGGCATGTGTTCAATGTGCAATGGGGTCATGTGCAGATCTCCCCTCTACCCAACTGTTTCTGCTGCAGTGAAGGTTGGTATAAACCAACTTTCCAGTGTAGTAACTTGCAGAGGTTGTTCACCTGGTTATTTCCAGATAATTTACAGATAACAAAATGGGGTTTGGGTGGGTCAGTGTGCTTCCGGATGAAACCAGGGAGCATCCTTCCTCCACCTGGCAATATGGGCCTGAGTGCTGGGCCCCTTCTCCTTTCATAAACAGCAAGCTCAGGAAAGCAGTGGAGCACTCTGCAGATGGCGCAGCAAAGCCAGAGTTAGGGAAAACATCTGTCTCTGATGTGTGCCATTGTGATGCTGTATGTCAATTCGCATCAGTCAAGCTTACAGTTTAACTCTTTTTCACATGCATGAAAAGATTTGTCATTTCCCTGCATTTTAGGCAAAGGTAGGCAAGGTAATATAATTCTGTGGGTTGGCAGGCATTGAAGCAAACCTCGGCTCTTAGCTTCATGTTCCCAGTTGCCTGAGTTTTCGGTGAGAGGAGTATCAGATGACTCAAGAAAATGAATGCTAATGAAATAGAAAGTGGTGGAAAGCTGCTATAGTGGTGGAAACGTTGCTCAGCTAATAGAGCTGGTGCTGAAAGGGGGGTAATGATACAGTTTTCCAATCACTTTCAAAAATAAGTCTTTAAATATTTATGCCAGTAGCAGGAGAGAGAAAGCCAGGGTGTCAGTCTTAAAGAAAGACTGTTTCACCACCATTTACAAGCATAGTTATACTGACACAAAGGACTCGCTCACACTTGTATGGACATCACTTGGATTTTTGAAACTCAAGAGCTGTACTTTTGTTAGCTGAATGCGTGAATTGATTCCACTGAGAAAGCGCAATGTTGCGATGTGACAAAATACATGCATATCTGGGCTAGTCCATTCGCAACTTGATTTTGTAGTCATCGACTACATGCACGTGTGAATCATTCCTTGGGAACTTGTTCTTGATTTTGTTATTTAGCTTGGAAACCATTTTAAGTGAAGGTGCTATGTATTGAGGGCAGCATCATGTCATAGAACACATGTTCTTTCAGGAACATTTACATCTCTCAGGCACGCACACACACACACACAACATTACAAAGGACCTAGAACAAATCCTCTTAAAATGCGATGCTTTATTGCTTCAGTTTTGCCATTTGATCTTGAATATATTCATTTAACCTTTCCTGGAGTTTCCCCTCCCCTTACAAAAATTGTCCTCCTATTGAAAAAAATACCCATTTCACATCCTGATCAAATCCACTACTGCTCATGACTTAAATCCTTAGGATGGGGCAGAGTGGCAGTGGGGTGGGGTGGACATGATTTGGAAATGAGCAGTAGTGGGTGGGGAGGAGTGCTGAAACATTCCTCTACCCATTTACTTTAGTCTCTGAATTCCAGTCCCTTAACTCTCCCTCCCACCCCACCAAACACACACTTTGAGCAGCTGTGAAAAAGTGTCTGGGAACCCAGCTGAGGGCAAATGTTTTGGAATGAGAAGTGCAGGTAAAAGGTCCTTCTCCCTGCCTGCCCCTCCTTCTCTTCAAACTGACTTTCACAATCCATTACAGCTTCAATCCTAGCTTGCCCTCACAGCACAATCCTAACCAAGTCTACTCAGAATTATGCCCTAATTAATTCAATAGACCCTACTGCCAGACAAATATGTTTAGGATTGCAGCCTTCATATTGGAACCTGACCATGGAGAGATTTTCACCAGCAGCCCATCACACTTCTATAGCACATCACCACTAGCATATTCGTAGTTATTTCTGGGGTGTGGGGCAATGGGACAGCATTTGTAGCATTTCGGAATCTCACAATTACATCTAGGAGGATGGTCCAGAGCAAAACTCTACTTTTCAGGGAGTTGGCTGTTCCAGTCTAGTATCCCTCCAATGATAAATAACCTGTTTTGTTAGCCAGAGAATCAAATGAGTAGGAGTTTCATTTATATATTAAAGAGGTAACAGAAAAGGTAGCAGCCAGCAATTGCTCACTCCTCATTTTCCAGCTCATCCTCCACCTATAGAAGTGATAGACTCCACTGCAAAAGGCACATTTTTCTTCTCTGCTTCTGCTCTGTTAATAGCTTTTAATGTTAAGTGGCCCTGTCATTTCACACAGATTTTGAAGCAATAATTTGTGTATAAGCAGGCCCTGATTTCAGGAAAGAGCAATGTGCTACTTGTTCAATTTTGAAGTGACTCTCCTTTCTGACTCGTAACATGAGGCTTTTATATGCATGAGAAATTGGGACATTTTGCTAGAAGACTTCATTTCCAATGTCTTCAGATTCCTGAATTTTCAAGTATGGCCTGTTCCGAAATGGGCTGGGCTTAGTAAAGTTGGTGTATTTATTTACAATTTCCAAAGAAAAACAAAGACGGGGAACACTTGTATCCTGTTTGCCTTCAAACACAGCATTTCCTCTACAGTGATAACTGCAGTGATAGGAGAGAGGAGCTGAGATGCCGTTTCTGGTGATAATTGTCTTGTGTCAGCTGCCTGCCTTCCATGTTAGTGTCTGTCTTCACACTCAAAAAACAATTCACACAAGCGCCAGTCTCTTCACTGGGAGCAAAGGGGCCTTTTAACAAGCACCAACCACAGAGAGAGACCATTGCGGTTTTAATCCACACAGCCAAAATTTATGATGTTTTTTGTCCATTTGGCACACAAAGAGTCTTAATGGAAAGAGAAGCATTCTAGTTAGGTGTTGATTTAAAGCTTAATTTGGGCCTTGAAAAAAGGTTAGTGCATCTTTACAGCCATCTTGTAATTCTCTGAGAGGCCTGCCATGAAGTTAGCCAAGTCCACATTTCAACACAAACAAGGTCACTTTGAGATCAAAGAGGCACTCAGACAACTACCTATATTCACCAAGAAAAGGTTCCTACCTTGATCCCGAAATTCAGCAAAATGGATGCTGACAATTCCCAGCTTCAAAAGAGAGGTGCTGGAAATGTTACATATCCAATATCAATGATTGCTAAAGATGTCTCATATAACCCGACAGTTTGGTTCTGAACAAGAACTGACAAAATATGTAACGCTAATTATCCCATGCACATAGAATATAATACGGTGCGGATGAGAATTTATTTATTTTTTAATAATGTAATTTGTTTAATTTCAGGTTAGGAGGGGCTGAAGGTGAAAATCAATTAAAGGTTTTTCTTTTTTCATATGTAATGGTTATACACACACAATATTGTCAAGTAAGCTATGATCTGAGATGATGACATGATCACATTTATCATGTGCTAGAGGGGGAATTACTAGGCACATTCTAGTAGGCATGCTACTAGCTGGCTTTTGCTGCACCATCTTAAATAAGTTTTATTTTTTTATTTATCACGCTTGTCTTTTATTGGGGTTTTGTGTGTGTTTGTGTGATGGTGAATTTAAATTATGTAAGGCAGTTTGAGTGGGGTGTAAACTTTCAAAGCTGATCTGTTTGTTGTTGGCACTGTCTGTCTTGGGAGACAATAGAAGAGTATGCCTTCAGGGGTAAAGTCAAACTATTGGAAAGTTACAGCGCCTGCTGTGGCTGTAGAGACCAATATGAGAGAGACATGTTTCACTGCAGGTGGGGCAGATGAAGGCAGCCAGTTTTGCTGTGACAGGTGCACCACGGCGTTCATTCTCTCTGTGCTCCTCCCAGTGGTCAAAGCCGATCAATGTTGATATTTTTTGTGATAGGTGCATGATACTGGGGCAGGGGATAGTGCTTGCACCCCCAAATGATGGATGGCTCCAATGGAAGGTGCAGCAAATGTCAAAACAGTTATACCAAGACCGTTCCATAGGTTGACTGTCTAACAGACTGCAACAAGACTTCCCGTTCAGGGTTTCAGAAGTAGTAAATGCCCTGACTTTTCTATATGTTTTAATATACTTGTTCATTCCCCCCCCCCCTAAGATGAAACAAACTGTCTGGATGGCGATTCAGGACAGGGCTGACACAAAACGTCAAAACAGCAACAAACATTTCCAATTTTGAAATTAGGATTTATTTTTTTAATTTGAAATTTGACCTCAACGTTCAACATCTCCTGGTTGTTCCTTGCTTAATGTCAGCTATTTGGGATTACTCATATTGATAATCAATATTTAGATTATTGGTGCAGACAAGGAGAAAGTTATCTGATGGTCTGATGGTTCCTGTCTTTTCTTCACAGGGTGAGCTTTTCTGGTCGGTGCCGTCCCACATTGATAGGCCTCTTCCAGTTTACAAGTAGCAGCACTAGACAGATGGGTCAAGGAGTCACTATCTAAATTTCCCCACTGTTGTATCACTACAAGACATTGAGGGAAATGAAAATGGCTGCTAATGGACAGGACTCTTATTTAAAGGGTGACACAGAGCAGGATTCAGTGGTGGGTCCTTCTGAATTCTGGGTTTCTGACAAATGACAAGGAATGCCATATGATGCTTTTGGAATAGGTCTCCCTCATCCCATGAGAAAACATCCAGAGGCCTAAATTGGGGTAGGAATCAGGGTGGGAACAAACTTTAGAGAAGTTAGTTATTCCCTATTATGGCCAAAAAAATGTAGAAAGCTACCACCCTATGGCACCAGTCTCTTCAGGGTCTTCCCAATTGCTGTCATGAGCTCCTCATCACTGTTGGGAGCAGGTTTAGATTGGCAGACTCTGACAGAAGAGGAAGAAGAAATGGGGCGCAGAGATGCTGGCTCTGCCTTCCAACTTTCCTGTGGAGAACCTCAGTGGGGGCTGGGGATGATTTTGATTAGCTGAGGGAGGAGGATGAACAGGACATGGCAGCTGAACAGAAGGAGGCAGTCTTGTCACATAGAACCAGGCACCACCTTTGCAGATGGAGCAGACCCCCCCCCAATGGAGCACATGCTTGCAATTTTGATATTCCCATAAAGCAGTAGAATTTCATAAGTGAGTATGACATGCCTTATCTTTAAAAGCATGGTGGGAGGGCCAAGGAAACTTGTTGAGACATCTTCATCACTCCCATCTAGTTCTGAACTTCTTTTACTTCTCCTGAACCTTTATACCTGAGCACTGTTTTTGCTGCCAAGCCTGCACCACTACCTGCCTAACTAAAGATCCCTTCCTTCCTTCCAAGTAAGTACAGACGTACCTCAGAAGTCAAACGGAATCTGTTCTAGAAGTCAGTTCGACTTCCACAACATTCGGAAACCAAGGTGCAGCTTCTGATTAGCTGCAGGGCGCCGCAGAAGCCGTGTCGGATGTTCAGGTTCCAAAGAATGTTCGCAAAGCGGAACAGTCCCTTCTGGGTTTGTGGCATTTGGGAGCCAAAACGTTTGATTTGCAAGACGTTCAGGATCCAAGGTACAACTATACCTCTGTCTGCATGTATTGAGTGGGAGCCAGAACAACTGATGGCTCACGCCTGTCCAATCTACCTGCTGCAATCACTTTAGAGACAATGAGAGTTTGAGCCATGAAGGGAAGTGAGGAAGAGAAGAAATTGGCTTTGAGACAGCAGGCTCTTTGGGCATGTTGACTTAGAGCCTAGTTGTTTCCTCATAATGGTCACTGACTCACTTCAGGGATACAGTGGTACCTCTGGTTACGTACTTAATTCATTCCGGATATCCGTTCTTAACCTGAAACTGTTCTTAACCTGAAGCACCACTTTAGCTAATGGGGCCTCTTGCCGCTGCCGCACGATTTCTGTTCTCATCCTGAAGCAAAGTTCTTAACCTGAAGCACTATTTCTGGGATAGCGGAGTCTGTAACCTGAAGCTTATGTAAGCTGAAGTGTATGTAACCTGAGGTACCACTGTATAGGCATCCGCATCTTGCATTGTGATTGTGACTGAAATACAGGATTATTTGGTACCAGAGTAACTTCTAGCTGTTAATGACCAAGGGCACAATCCACCAAGCAGTGTTTCTGCGGAGGGCCAATTGACACCAGTGAGCTTAGCACCTGAGCAGGGCTCAGTGGTTTGTGACTGAAATGCCATACTGGAGAATGCAGGGCATGAAAGAAGCCAGTCAAAAACCCCTGGGCTACTGCCGAATGGTGACTGAAATTATTCAGTTATCTGTACTCCTGTTAAGTTATCTATAAATATCTGCACTCCACAGGGTGCTCATGCAATTTCTGATGGTTTACCAGACTAAAGCCACGTCTTCAACTGTAGGTTAAAGTTGCAAGTCCTTGATATCTATTAAAAGGCAGGGGACTTGCTTATGAAGGTCGTTTTTCAATTGAGCAGTTAACTGGAGGGCACAGTGGAATGCGTTTTGCTGTATTTTGTGTCACAAATTTTGAAATCAAAGGATATAAACGCGACAGCAACCTTTCTTGCAGCAACTTTATTGCCAAATGTGCTGTGGGGGAGAAACACTCCTAAGATTAATAAGCTAACAACAAGGGGGGGGGGCATTTTCATTAAAACAATGTGCTTGTTAATTGGAATTTTGCAGATTCCTAATGAGTGAGGGATGGTTATTTCAGAATTATTTGGATTGCTTAACATCATCTCAAAGATGAAGAATTGTGCACACACACCCCAAATGTAGCCATTAACTGGAGACTTTCTAATGAATGATATCATGGATGTATTTTTTTAATAAAAAAAACAACACCAAAGGTACACACTTAGAATCCCCACACACACTGCTTATGCTTTCTAAATATTCACAGATGTTGCAAATACACTATAACATTCAATTGCATAAATTCTTTACAAGGGCACCTCTGTGTTTATAGCAAATTCTGTTCTAGGAAGAGAGGACTTTCCCTGAACCTCTTTTGTGCTAAGATTGAAACCATATGGGGAAAGATGTGACCTGTGTTTTTATAAAATACTGTCCTCTACTGGATGGAATATGTTATTCCCAGCTTGTGTAAATCAGCTCCTAAAAGTTGATGCAGACATATCTTTATTCCACAAGTCAGAAGCCTGTTTCTATGAAATAAATTTCACTCAGGCAAAAAATGATTTAAAGTTTTGGGGTTTGTTTTATTTTGTGAAGTGGTTGTCAGTTTAAATGCAATGCTGGAACATGGTCTCAAAGCCTTTTCTTACAATGGATACATCAAAGTTGCCAACTTGCAGAATGGGGGGGGGATAGAAAAGAGTGTTTTGTTATTTGCATACATTAATATAAATACATGTAAATGAAAATTGGTTATTGCTTAGCATAGCAGATTAGCTGGCAGGAGGGAAGGGAAAATTAAGGAGGGAATCTAGGCCAGTTTAAAAATGTGCCAGGTGTAGATCCAAACACGCAGCATGAGTCACACATCGACAGCCACACACATATATTCACAACCGAATTCTACTGAGAAAATTGAACCCTGAAATGAATGGGGTAATATCTGCAATGAAGTAGATTTTGGGTTTCTGTTAATTCGCACCCAAATCCAAGGCTGAGTGAAATTCAAAATCCTGATGTAAGGATGAACTGGTTTAAGGCTCCCTGAGGCCTGCATGGTCCTTGGTAAGTCCAATGATATCATCAGGCACATAAAATTTCCTGGAACTGTGTGCCATTCCTGCTCAAATTGGGGCTTTTCTGCCACTTTTAAGTGATTTTACTAGTGGCTACGTACACAAGATCTGTGATGGGTTGAGATCACTCCACAGGAAGAAAGAACCTGAGTTTGAAAAATTACAAATAGTGCCACAGAAGCTGCTGATTGGAGAATGTGAGGTGGAAACGTGTTGTGGGAGAGAGAAACAGTGGCCAAGGAGGTGGGCCTGTGAGTAATCGAAGGAAAGGGTGGAATCTCCAGTATGGTGGCAAAGGCAAGAAGGATCTTCAGCTCTTTATGTATGTACATATGGAGGTCCACTCAATGACTAGGGAACACCAAGGATATGGAATGCTTTGGGGTTCCAAAGACCTCCTTAGGAAACTCATAGCATACAGCAGGCAGCCAATGAAAAATGGTTTGGCAGGGCTAGAGAACAAATTAACCCCACTGCCCAACACTACTTTTGTGTCGAATATGTTCATAGGAAAACATTCAGAACAGTCATAGTAATAAATAGCAAATAATACTAAGACCCAAAACACAAGGCTTTATGGTAAGATCTGCCCCCGCCCCCACACTGAGATTGCAGTGTTGGCCAGCCACTACGTGGGGACCAAAATATATGTAAGTATAAATTAGAAATTCATATTCCAGGTGAGAAATACACCAAAACACAAAATACAGGTCAAAATTGAAAAGGCAGAAATGGCAATCCTCTGCTTTCCCTTTAAGTTATTCTTCCTGCACCCTCTGAAAGGCTCCCACTATTTGGTGGCTCGTCCCTGCTCCTGCCAACCTAGCAGTTCAAAAGCACTTCAAAGTGCAAATAGATAAATAGGCCGGAAGGTAAACAGCGTTTCCGTGCGCTGCTCTGATTCGCCAGAAGCAGCTTAGTCATGCTGGCCATGACTGTACGCCGGAAGCTGTACGCCGGCTCCCTCAGCAAATAAAGTGAGATGAGCGCCACAACCCCAGAGTCGGCCATGACTGGACCTAATGGTCAGGGGTCCCTTTACCTTTACCTGAAACAGAACTCAGTAAGAAGCTGCCACTAGAAGGAGAAATCTGGCAAACTGGACAAAATGTACAGTTCATATACAAATGAACTTATCTAGAACTATCCTTGGATTAGAGATAACATGGTCTGTTGACTTAGGTCTAGTTTCAACATTATATCTGAGCTATGGAAAATTTCACATGAGCCGTTCTTACTGTGTCACACTCTCCGCCGCTTCTGAATTTCTCCTCCTATGTAAAAACCATCATGGCCGTGCAACTTTAGGTTTTCACATTCTCACCAACAGCATCCAGAAGAAAGTTTCACCACATGGAAATTATTGGGCAAATGAACCTGTGGCAGACTTGCACCCCAACCTACCTCAAAGCCATGACTGTTTGCTAGGGCAGTGGGTGTGGGGCCAATGGGGTCCTCTTCAAGCAGGTACTCAAACAGAAGACTATCCAGCCCACAAGCAGGGCTTTGGTAACAGGGATCACAAGAGTCTGCAGTGCCTGATATGGACTGAGTCACTGTCACTCCATCTCATGTCCTTTAAACTCTCTCCCTCTCTTCCTCCTCGCCTCCCTGCTGCTACTGGCTGTTCATCTCCCATCTCCTGCCTCCTTACTATCCCTCACTTTTTGCTGTAGTGGCAGCCAGATCTCTCCAACCCCTTAGCCCTTTATTAAAGCAAAACGGGATGGAGATGGAGGAGGAGGAGGAAGGCTTCCATGGGTCAAGGCTGACAGCACAACAAGTCAAGTATGTTAGGAGCCTGACCCATTTGCTAGCCTGCCCATGTCCCCACCTGAGACAAGGATCTCAATTCATTTCATGATTGGGATGGCCCTATGTGGTGAGGTGGTTGGGGAAAATGGAAGATGGACACTGTGGTCCTTATGGGCTTTCCCTCTCTGTGGATGACATCTATGGAGATGGAGTTGACTAAGGGCCTGAATGCGGCAATGGCTTTCCTGCCCCACTCAAGGCATCTTCCAAGGTGGTCCCCAAATATTCCAAATGTAGATCCAAGAGCTACAGCTCTAAGCCAGGCAGATGAAGGAACAGCTGCATGACATGCACTCAGGCTCGACATTTCTCCTGTTATTCAGTGATATAACTGATCCAGGTTTTCCTTTCATTTACAACATTGGTGCATACTTACCTTTCTCATTGTTTACATTTTTAGTATTAAGTGATGAATAAAGAAGGGCATCTTCTGCCTGTATCTCCAAGGAATGTCCTCCTGCTGACTTGGCATCCTGCCATGCACAAGCAGGAAATGTACCTCTGTGCAGATATTACCTTGCCGAAAAGTAACATGGATCTGATCAAGCACATCCAAGAGATGCGATGGCAAGAAAGGGATTGGCACGGTATAAAGCAGTGCAAGCACAGAAAGAATTGGGAAAGAAAACCTCTCGGGTTTGGTTGAGCAGCAGACTGCAAATTCAAACAGGTGCATGGCTTGCCTTATAAACAAAACACAGAAGGTATTTTAAAATGATTTGATTAGCTGTTTAAAGAACTGGGACTCATTAGGTATGTAGTAATCACATTGATAAAGAGTGGGAAAAGAGGCTAATGTTCTGCCAAAAATAAATGCATCAGATAAAAGCCCATTAGTAGCACGGAGAAATGAAATAAAAGCAGAGCTTCACCTCATGGTAAAATTAGACATTATTTAGGGTTGCCATATTTCAGAAAGTAAAAACCCAAATTGTCGAGCTTTTGGGGGGAGCTTTTTGAACTGTTTCTACTGCTTTTTCCACCACACTGCCATACATCTGGGTTTTCCCTGACGTTTTGCCAGTTTGGCAAAATTGTCTCCTGACACCATTTTTACACCCAAAAAACAGGACATGTCAGAATTTTTCCTGACGTATGGAAAATCTGACTTATTGAGCAGATAAAGTAGCTATCAAAATGGACTTACCAAATGATCACATTTTTAAAAGCAACAACAATTAGTACATTTGAATAGTTACATCAAGGATTCAGGACATTATGTTCAAGTCTCTGTAGGGGGTTGTTTTTTTTTAAGTCTTTCATATCCTCAAAACACACATTATTGCAATGACGACATGAAAACAACAACTGTGTTTCCCTTATTACCAACATTTTCCTTGGGAAATTCTTCTTATTTGTTTTGTCCTTGCTTAAGAAGCAAGCAACATACATATACAAATTTCTTTCTTGGGATAATGTATGGTATGAATTAGACATATGAAACCGGGCATTATATATTCAATGCTGAAATGTTTTTGGATTGCTGGATATATGAAAAACTAATCTACCTGGCATGGTTTCCTACATCCACATATCCTAAGGTGGTCCCACCTCACACATACACTCACACGTTCAAAGCACCAATTGCTTGCAATACACACCACCAACATGCTGCAGAGAAAAGGCAGTGACGGTGTCTTCCAGGATGAAGTACTGAATTGCAATGCTAGTCCCAGCAGCCACAGCTTCCCGCAGTCCCAAGGAACAGCATCTAAAAATAGAAGTCTCTGAAGACCAATGGCCACTTCTTCAGAAGAGCCTTCCGTTTTTCTATGAATCGATTTAAGTCTCCACACATCAATGGGAGGGAGCTTGACCTACAGACCTCGAAAGAACCCAAGACCTTAAGAAAGGTATGCCAGAAATAAGCAAGTGGAAGAGGAAAATAAAAAGAACCATTCTGTAAGAAGCTGATACAACCTGAGAAAAACTATTTTAACTTCTAAAGTAGGGTTGTGCTTTTTTTCTTGATCTTACTGTTTTATCTTTCATAAAGCACTTTGAGGGGTTTTAGGGTTTGTTTGTTTTACAATCAAGTGGTGCGTAAATTTTATGAAATAAAATAATTAATGGATAAACCATACTGGATGATGGGATGTGTCAGAGAACAGCTTGAGGAATGACACATTTGCATAGTTGCATGCCTGCGCATTGTATACAGATTTACCACGAAGAGCACTTGGAAATGAAAAGGCAGAGCAGTGAGTGTGCTTTACAGATCACATCAGCTACTGCTCTTAAAGGCGTTGACTATTATTATTTAGTTTTATCATTATCATTATGTTTTTATTTCTTAGAGTACCATTTTCAATGCTTTAGAGTCATTTGTTCACACAGATTCGTAATTGTCGTGTTAAAAGTATTCGAGTGTTATGAATGGTAGACAAAAGTCTCCCAAGGAGTTCCTCAACTCCTCCAATGAGGTGTGAGTGGGTGTGATATCAGCTTTATAAGAACTTAAGATGAGTGTGGCTGGATCAGAACAAAGGCACACATAGTCTAGCATCCTTTCAACAATTGTGGCCAGGCAGATACTCATGAGAAGCACCCAAAGCATGGTATAAATATATAACTGGCGGTTCCCTCGCTGCTAGAAGCCAAGTTACAGGGAACCAGGCAGAGGGCCTTCTCGGTAGTGGGACCTGCCCTGTGAAACACCCTTCCACCAGATGTCAAAGAGAAAAACAACTACCAGACTTTTAGAAGAGCTCTCAAGGCGGCCCTGTTTAGGGAAGCTTTTAATGTTTAATAGACTATTGTATTTTAACATTTTGTTGGAAGCCACCCAGAGTGGCTGGGGAAACCCAGCCAGATGGGTGGGGTATAAATAATAAATTATTATTGTTATTATTATTATTATTATTATTATTATTATTATTATTATTATAGCCTCCCCCTTTTTTGCCCTCCAGCAATTAGATTCAGTATCCCACCACTGCTTGTAAAGGTTCAGAACTTTGGGCTCCCAAATCTAAGCTTTTGGTTATGTTTGCTGTTATGCAATCTCCGTGGTGTGTATAACTGATGAAATAGAAGCAGGCCCAGATTAAAGCAACTGGAGGCCCTGGGCTAGGGGATTCTGGGAGGCACAGAGTTTTAACTTATCAATAACTTATAAATTATATCATTAAAATTAGTAAGTATCAGTTTATCTTTTTCTATGCAGAGAATGCTGTGATTAGACAACCGATCTTGGGACATTGTTGACCATAGATCATTCTTTATCCTTTTTAGCCTAGGAAATTTTCTTTCGCCAGTACAGTTTGTAACAATTAAACGACAGGGACAATCTGAAAATTGTTTCCTCATTTGAAAAAACTGTCTGAATTTTCTCCTGGAATATTATTTGATACATATATTCAGGGTGAGCTTGTTTGACATATTGGTGGAAGTACAAGAGTTCATCAACTAGACTAAGGTCAACATCCTTTGAATACTCTTGCACCAGCATTTTGACACCATTGTGAATCTGTTCCTTGGTTGCTTGCAGGTTCATAAAAAAAGGAAAAATTGTCACCTACACTCCTGTAAACTGTTGCTCTTTTGTCTAGGTTGGCTTCAAGAGCATCCATGACAGGGATAAATGAATTTACCTTAAACTTACCTCTTGAAGAAAGTTTGTCTAAGGCTTTGGGTGCTGTCCCATTATTGTTTTGTTTTTTGCACTCTACAACAGTTTTGTACTCTTCACCAAAATTATCCTGAGGGTATCATATGAACGGCAATATTTATTATTTATTAAATGTGTATACCGCCCTTCATCTGAAGATCCCAGGATGGTTCATAACAGAAAAATACAAAATGAGGATACAAAATGCACTACTAAACAAAAACATAGACTAAAGAATACCACAGTTACAACCAATTTGTTGACTAGATGCAGTACATCTAGGCTAGAATGAATGCAGGCCAACAAGTTTCATAGCAAAATATATTTCAATATTTGCAAATGTGCTCAATGAAATCTGCAAACTTTGGAGTGCCTAGCTGACTTTATGAAATTGGTGTGGCAAATATGTCCAAAGGTAAAGCACGAGAAATGAAGTGAAATTCTTCCATTTTTCTGCAGAAGATTTGCAGCCTGTCATCTGATATCTCCTTTTTCAGTTTCATCAGAAGTAAATATAACTGATGGCTTGAACAATGTAACTTTCCCTAATAGCTGCAGTAGCTTGGCATGAGCTTCCCATCTTGTGTCTGATAAATGTTTAGGAACTTTTGGCTCAAGAGGCAAGAATATTTTTAGTGCTGCCCATCTTTTTGTACAAGCTGAGAAAAAACAATAAAGCTCATTTATTGTGGCAAAAAAACCAACGACAACCCCCAACTGCAGTTCATCCAACTAGATTTGGGGAAAGTCCAGTGCATGGATTAAACTTTGCAAACTTGTTCCTTTCCAGAATTTTTTTGTTGAACACCATTATATTTTCCAGCTATTATCAGCTGCACTGTCATATGATTGTCCTCTACATTTACTGAAATCTATTTCGCATTCACTGAAGTAGTTCAGTATCAGCTCATTCATACTTTCACTTGTGTGCTCTTTCTGTTCAAAAAGGTGTTCAACTGATAATCCATTACTAGGAGAAACGTATCTACCAATGACCATAAGTTGATCATCGTGGGAAACATCGACTGAAACTAGAATAACCTGCCTTTTGATGTCACTCAGTATAGTTTCTCGAACTGTATTATGGGAAACTGCTAAAGTTTCACATGTACAATTAAATTTACACATTTTAAAAGACACATATGCACATATAAGAATAAATAGAAGGAAATAAATAGAAAGGAACTTTAAAATAAATATAAGGAAGTTGGAAAACTGCTTCCTAGAGAAGGAGCCATGCTACATTAGTGATGTAATTGATTACAGCCAATTGGTGCTATGCACAGTCGGGTTTTTCTGAAACCACACAAAATCCCCCCTTCCCACCAAGCTGGGACAAAATATGTCACATAAGAACAAAAATGCAGTGAGCGCAATTCCTTTGTGGGCTCACTGGTAATGTTACGTATGCTTGTATGCAACTGAAGCAATCTTTAAAGAGAGAAAGAAAGAAAAGTTTAAAAGTTAATCTTCACAGTATATACTTGTGCTATACATTGTTTAGAGTTGTTCTTTGTTCTTCTTAATGCATTAGGCATCTAATGAACAAAACAGGAAAAAAGCAGGGATGGGGAATGCAGAAGCAGATAAATAAATCTCCAGAGAATCTGCAGAAGACGCAAGCTGTATATAGCACATTAGAAATGAAAGTTTTTAACAAAGGATGAAAAGCGTCGGAAATGCAAGCTTGAAAGGAGCTGTACCTGCCAGCTTCCCTTTGAAAATGTTTTCAATCCTCTGAAGGGTTCAGTTGCCCCCGAGTTTGTAATCACGGCTTTCTTGCACATCGTTTACTGTGCTAGCTACCTGCCTGTAATTCTTTGTGACTCTGACAGAAGTACTGCCTAACAATAGGATAGTCAGTGTGGCTGCACTTTCTTTCTTGGGAACTGCCAGTTTGCTTTAAAGTATTAGGGCAGCATTATATTGATTACTCTGTGATATTTGCAGGTCTACAAAATGTCCAAGGAGACCCACAGAAAGTTTAGAGACTTTTAATTTGTTGTACCAAAGCTCTTCGGATGCTCCCCGAAGGCTACGCATTTATGAAGAAGGGCAGCAACAATAAAAGCTTATTGTTTGCACTCAGCCAAACTGCATGGATTTTTTTCCTCTAAAGTATGACAAAAGAGAAAATGAGTTACACAGATTTTCAATAACTTGAACACCAATCTCTGCTGTCCAAAGGGAATTGCTCCAGTGTTCTTCTTTTGTCTATTGTGGCGTGGCTTTAAGGGTTTATCCTTGTAAATGACATCAGTAGTTACAGTGAACAGGACCAGAAAGAAGCCTTGGGGCTCAGATCCCTCTTGCCCTCACGCTCCAAAGTGCTCCGGGGATGTGTCTAAAGATAGCAAGTGAAAGTTTTCCTAGGCAGCCAGGGCAGCCAGTTTACACCGGAGTTGGGGGCAAGGTGGGTGTTCAACTCCAGTAAAGGGCTAAGGGCAGGGAGAGGCCTTGCCCTCATAAGGGAGCAGATAAAAAAAGAAAGCCATGATGTGTTTTCATGTGTAGAGCCAGAAGGCTTCAACCTATGTGCAGGTACAGCTACCTGGAATGTAACTAGGCTGGTTGCTGGAAGGGATATACTGTAGTAGTGCATTGAGTGCTGTGGGCCCAAGCCTGTGCAACTCAGATTAGACAGCCACCTTGCTTGGCAAACTTCAAGTGTATAAAGTGCTTTTTAGCCTGGGGGTACGCAGGGGTACGCATACCCCTAAACATTTTGTGAATCTAACGGGAGAAGAAACTACCCCCCAAAATAATAATAATAGTTTCTCCTCTAGCATGGGGAATCATCCGTTGTGTTGCTATCGCTGATGGCCACCTCATTTCCTGTCACAGTGTTTCCGTTTCCCGAGTCTCAGACGGAACCGAGCGTTTAATGTGTGAAGTAGGAGTTGGAATCTAGCATGGTGATTGGTCAATTTCGTTGTTACCACCTCCGATGATGGCTTCATTTCCTTTCCTGGTGGTTTTCTTGAGTCAAAATGAGAGTACCCCTAAACATTATTTTAGGGGGGGAAGCACTGAGTGTATGACAAAAAATTCCTTACCCCAGCAGGAATTTTATGACAAATACTTCCTTACCCCAGCAGGAATTTTAAAGTAGTGTTCAGGTTTATTTTTGGCTTTATAATTGTCCCCTAATTTCTATGGGGCAGTATGAAGGATATGTCAAAGGAATCATTGGGACTTAACAGCATAATCCTACACGTGTTTATTCAGATGTAAGTCCCATTGACTTCAACAGGGCTTATTCTTAAAGGACTGCAGCTACAAAAATGCTTAGATTTAGCTAGATTATGTAATTTATCTGAAGTTATAGATGGCCCCATGCTCAGGTCCGTAACAGTGCATTTTAAATTTCCATTAAAATTCAATTTCAGGGGAGAGGCAGTCTGGTGTAATAGCTAAAGTATTAGAAATTCAAGTTCAAATCCCCAATCAGCTTTAAAGTTAACTTTAGGAAAACCACTCTCACAGTCTAACCTATCTTACATGGGTAGTTGTGAGGCTAAAATGCTACTCTGAGCTGCTTGAAAAAAGAGTGGTATTCAATGTGTAATAACAGTAAGAGCAGGGAAACCTGCAAACCTCCCAGTCCTCTAACAGCTTAAAGTTCCTGTTCGAAACAGGAAAAAGTCTTACAGTGTTTTAGCAAGATGCTCACTTTGCGTTTGACGAGTCTTGGTGAGGAACAAGTTCCATAGTTTCGTGGGCAGCCATACATTTCTAGCGATACTTCTTTGTTAAGAGAGGATCCCATTCACATGAATGTTATTTCAGACACTGAGGCTCACCTAGCACAGAGTGAGAAAATGGGGTTTCTATGGGATTTATTTCGACTGTATGCCTAGCAAACACTAATTGCGAAAGCTTAGACTTAATCTTCAACATCTATTCCTCTGCACCAGTTTTTAATCATTTCCCCTGAAGACTCTTTAACATCATTGCATAATGGGAAACAAAGAAAGGGCATTATTATTTCATATCCACTGATGTTTCATCAGGGGGCCAAATTTCTTTTGGGCAGCTAACATACATGGAGCCTGACACTTAATTTCTGCAGCAAATTAGTCACAAGATGGGGGTTGTGCTGGTGAAAGAGTGCCAAATCCCTATCCTCTCCTGCTACAGTATAAACCGTTTTAACATCATGCTTTTAAAAATAATGAAGATTTGATGGAAAGAAATATCAAGTACAGATCCTCAGAGTTTTGAGGAAAGGAAATAAACCCGCTTTTATCATACTTGTTGTGCGACCTTTCATGACCAATAGCCTCACACTCGGGGCTTTTCCCCCCAGCTGGAACGCATCAGAACGAAATTCCGGCATCTCTCATGTGGGCGCCATTGCCATTCTAAGAGAAAGAGGGAGGTGTTCATGGTGAGTTCTAGCACATCTTTTCCTAGAAAAATAGCACACACTGTTCTCTTTTCTCAAAGCTGTTAGAAAGCAACCTTACGCTAAACTAAACTCAGTTTCACCCTCCCCAGCTATCTAAGCCTCTGTAAAATTGAAGGACATTTCCCTCCAACGCTGTTCTTTAATAACTCAGTATGATTTAAACTTTCAATCTGCATTCCTGATTTTGGTCATAATTGAAAGGACTGCATTAGCAGCGGGGGGGAAAATCCCACTTTTGCTTCATAAACTTTACCTTCATTGCCTCAGATTCTCAGTAGTTCTCAATATGTAAGTTTAATGGCGTGACCCTAACAAGAAACGATCAGCAAATGAAATGAGCCGCTGTGTAGCTGCTCCACGCGGCTACAAGTGTCAGTGGCGGCCTGCTTGCCATTAATTTTATTGTAACTCATTTCTTCAGGTTGAGTATGGCACGATTTAATGTTCCCATTCCCTCATTCCTGTTCTGCATGACAAATTGTTTTAATAAACATAAACCGGGTAATAATAAAGTAATAATAAGCCTAGCACTCACCTTATATCACTGCAGTTAAATTCTCCCATAAGCCAACACGGGTTACAATGACAATTACACTCAAGCCAATCCGCAGTCAGGCAAACACAATGGACAGATTTAATATAGTTTGTAAATATGATTAGTGTGCTGTCATGTTATTGCAGCTTGGTATTTACATTACTCTCCGGGGTTATTCACTACACCAAATCAACATTAAATAGTGCTCCTTTCTTTTGCTTCTTAAATCAAATATACCTTTCTTTGTGTTCCACTCAGAAGTTAATGAAGAAAATGGCATTGATTGTTAATATTCGGGGGATCAATCAATGTTTTATGCTTCCCCCCTTTCTTTTTTCTTTTCTTTTTTTAAAAAAGAGGCATCTGTCTTTATGTTTAGTCCTATATTAGGAGATCTCTTTTGAAATATACAATCTGCTCTACCCAAATGGCATCCACACCCTTTTATATCAACACTCAGCTGCCTACTACTCTCTTATGAAAAATGTTCAAATAATGAATGGCTGTTGTTTACAGAAGTAATTTCATGCTACATTTCCATTATTGCCTGGATTTGTTTAGCTTCTCGTGCTTCCCCCATCTCCCTGCAATGAACTTTTTAAGAAAATACAGCCTACTCAGGCTGTTTACGCTGTTATGCTGATAATAGGAGCCTTTCTCGTTGCTGACATATTGTAACACTTCTTAACCATGTGCAAATGAGCATCCTTAAACTCGTTAAGGTCAATTAATCATTGTACAAAGCTCTCTCTTTAGTACATCTCTGAATTCAAGCAGCTTATATCTAACAATGAAGGAAGAAAAGGGGAGGGTGTTACCACGGTCCAGGGTTTTTACGTGGCACAATTGTGTACTTCAGAGGTAGTCATAAAAATTGCCTCACAGTGTCATAATTTTGCTTCTGAAGTTATCCAGTTTCAGTTTGTAGGTGCCAGGCAGTGACTGTACCTGTCACCCCAATGTTCAGAGGCAGAAGTGGCAAAATTAGTGGCAAATGATGTTCCCAGTTCTAAAAATTGAACATCCGCATCTTCCCCCATCCCGGGGGGGGGGGGGCGGCGGGAACCCAAGTCATGCAGCAAGCAGCCCTTTAAATTTGGAGTCTCAGCATTTTGCTGGACAAAAAGCCACCGTTATACTTAGTGGAAGACATAGGGTGCTTTTTAAAAAAGACTTAACATCACAAAGGACATCCTCAAAATAGGACATATGCTCCAGATCAGAAATGAGTCGTTAATTCTACAGATGAACAGTGACCTATTTGCTGTTTGAAGACATTGGCACAATCCTGTTTTTGCTCTTATTGTAAAGGAATAAGTGCAACACTCTGGCGGCACGTGGGTGATTATATCTCCATCAACCACCTAAAAAACAACGTGGGTTCTATTAAGCCAATATTAAGGATTCTTACCCATTTTGAACAGTTTCACTCCTAAAAATACTGCTTGTAAACACTCTCTTGCACCTCTTTTATGCAGCCGCCTAGAAATATCTGTGCTATTAAGATTTACATTTATTCTTTCCTTTTCAGCTGAGAGGGTCTCATCTCCTCAAATTTGGATTGGAACCTGGCCTGCATGTGGAGATATGCCTTAATCAGGCAGGAATGGGTTTTCCAGGTGCCTGAGGCCCAATGTCATGGTCCCTGGGTGCAAATAAACTAAGCTCTCTGTGTGTCATTAGGCATTACCTTCTGACTTTAGGAAATATATAAATAGTGCTGCATTTTGCATAAATATATTGAACCCGACATATAATGAAAGCATATTTTTATATCTACCAGCCACATAGCAGAAGGGGTGTGTGGTGAGGTGTATTACGTACATATTTTGCCCTTATGCCATGCAGATAGGTAAGCGTATTTTACATCATGTTACTGTAGATCCCCCAAATTTTGGGTAAGCAATCTTTGCTGATTTCTCCTTTTCCCTCCAGCCTCCCCCCCCCCAAATCTGCTCAAAGGTTGGCTGATCTCCAGAAGAGCAGGCAGGCAGCTGAGGGAGAAGGGGGCTGAATAAAGAACTATGAGCAGACGGGTATCCTTTTGCCATTCTTGGGACTCCCTGGGAAACGCACTAAACCTTCTCCACCCATAAAACCCCTTCTGTTTTTTTCTCCCCACCTTGGAACAGGTTATTATTGGCACTTCAATCTAGGGATGGAGGAGAAATCAAATTTGTTCAGTTTGTATTTTAATATGAAGCTACCCATTTTGTATTTCCCAAAGCAATACTCCAAAATTTGCACTTCTCTGGATTTTGTGGTGTAGTTTTCTGACCAAAAAAACCCCCAACGTTTAAAAAAAAAGCATTTATAAAAGCTGTGCGTAAAATGTATACAGTAGTACCTTGGGTTACATACATTTCAGGTTACATACGCTTCAGGTTACAAACTCCGCTAACCCAGAAATAGTACCTTGGGTTAAGAACTTTGCTTCAGGATGAGAACAGAAATCGTGCTCCGGCGGCACGGCGGCAGCTGGAGGCCCCATTAGCTAAAGTGGTGCTTCAGGTTAAGAACAGTTTCAGGTTAAGAACGGACCTCTGGAATGAATTAAATACTCAACCCGAGGTACCACTGTACTAGTGAATATTGTGCAATATACTGTGAAAATAAACACAAGTACTAGGAGACACACATAAAAAAATGTATATGAATTTTCACGTAGAAAAAGTTCGCTGATACAAAGAACAGACAAGCTGAATTTCAGAGTGGAAAATGAGAAAGTTGGAAAACCCAAAACTGACCAATTCTCCACATCCTGTTTCAGTCCTTCTGAAGCCCCCTGTCTCCCTGAATTCCCTGATTTCACTTTCCATTCCACAATCGTAAGATCCAGAGCCTAATGTGCTTGTAGCGCTGGCTTCGCCCCCCTTTCAAGTTCCTAGACTGGACCAGAGTGAAGCTTGCTCACTCTTGGTCCGCTCTTCTAGCCCTGCCTCTGGCGACACTGCGGATTGGTGCATTTAAACTGGAGTTCAGCAGGAACCCCTTCACTCTGCAGTGCTGGGAAGGCGGGGCCAGCTCCAACGACCCGGCGTGTCTTGCCGAGGTTCAGGGGTGCCGCGCGCCGGGCCGCAAATGGACTTTCTCCACTTGGATGTCCGGAAGGGTTCTACACAGTTTGTTCACTCACAACAGCACAACGTATGCAAGCTAGGCTTAGAGGTGGTAACTGGCTCAAGGTCACCTAGGAACTTCATGGGTCACTGGGGATTTGAATCGAGGGTCCCCCAGCCGTAGCCAGCACTGTAATCTACTACACCATGCTGACTTTCAAGGCCTCCCTGGCTCACCATATTCTGGAGGATAGAATAAGGCCAACGGAGGTCTGGTATTCATAACCAAACCTGGGTAGGAGCAGGGAGCCAAAAGCCCAGTGGAGGGAGAGCTACATTTGTGCTGCAAGAACTACTTCTGGCCATAATGTCTCCAGAGAATTGAGGCAAATCTGTGTATGGGTTGAGATCTGGCAACATGCTTCAACGTCAGACGGGGCTTTGGCCTCCACAGCAATCTACTCTCTGTTTGATCCTTGTGACTTATTGTGCCTATTTATTTTAAAGATTAATTACATTCGTTCTCTACTTTTCTTAATGAAGAAACCAGCAGAAATAGAGAGAGATGAGGGAAAGAAATGGGGGGAGGGGGCAGAGAGTGGGGTGTTACTGAACACAAGATCACAGTACTTGAAACATCCTACTAAGATCAGAAGAATTGCGAAGCATACAGTGGTGGTACAATAGCTATTCATTAACTGCCTGTATCAGCAGGTCTGGAGATTAGAGCTTAATGCAATGGTGAAGTAAGTGTCCATATCACAGTAGCCATGGAGGAATAGCGAGATGTAATGAAACTGAATAGCTCGCCATTGAAAGTTGAAAAATATATTGATTTTTCAGTGCTTGATCACCCAGGAGGCTTTATCAGGTATGAATACTTGGGAACCATCTGCTAACTCTGTAATGGTATTTTAGGATTTGTGACAGGCACCAGGAAAAAAACAAACTACACGTTTGAAAATAACACAGAGTGAAGCCAGATTCTCTCATAACAAATCCCATTGCTGCCCATCTCTTTGCCTCAACCCATGCGTTTATGAGCACCAAACTAGATCCTTATTCTTTTAACAACAGATATAAAAAAATGGTTGTGTTGCTTAATTTCTGTTGCCATTTTTTTTTAACCAGGATATTGCTATGAAATATTTCCAACTTTGGGCTAGGAGGATGTCTTCCAAAATCAGGACTACAAATGTATTTCATTTTCAGATTTTGAAATGCCAGCCTTCTAAATTCCCGCAACCCGAACCAAAATGGATAGGGCCTCTGGTTATTATATTTAACTGTTGAACTTGTTGTCATCATTCTTCAACATGCATTTGTACAACTTGCATAGAGACAATGAAAACAAGAGGCATGGCATAACCCTCTCCGCATTGCCTGACGTATATTACACTCCTGGACATGATTGTTGCTCTCTAAACAACAGCCATTGTTATTGAAATGTGCCTCTGTTCCCCCTGCTTTAATACTGCAGATGATTATGAAATCTCTTTGGGTACTATAAATCAGCTGAAAGATGTAATAACATGTTTCAGCTGTTGGGATGGATGTTTGATTACAGCTCTGAGGCGCTTTTTTTCATCTCATTTCTAGTTTAATTCCTAATCCATTCTGTGATTTAGAAGACAAAAAAAATTCCACACACCAGCAGCAAATATTCATTCATGTTTATTGAATCTGTGGGTAGGTTGCATGGGAATCAAGTTGCATCTTAAATGATTCGGGGGGGTATTTTATCTATTACAGAATTTGATAAAATAATACATAAACTGGCACTTGAAAATACATTCAGCAAATACTCAGCTTTGGAACCTGCTGTGTAATAAAAGGAATGAGGTTGCTGAAATGTTTAATTTTCAAACTCAGAAGGACTTTTTTTTTAAAGAATGAACATCTTTCCTTGCATTTCTTTTCCACTTAGTGATTTAGTGAGTCTCTCTCTCTTTTTTTAATTAAGTGGCATTTGGAAGTAAAGTAATAAAAATGATGACATATAAATGGAAGGAAAGTATTTATTTTCCTTATTAGACATTTTTAATGGTAGTATACAAAACACTGTGAATGTCAAATGACATGATGGCAGAGAGGAGAGAGGAGAATACTAGTCTTTTGAGGATCAACATCAAGACGCTCTGTCACTTTTTGATAGTCTTAGATTATTATTATTATTTTTAAGCCATTTTCACAGGGGGCATCTGAATACTAATAAATAAGAAAATAAGGTTTTAAGCTCTTAGGTTCATCATTTGATTTCCTCAAAGTCCTTAAAATGGAGGGGGGGAAGTAGATGAATCAAAATTTTGTTTAGTATGGACAACTCAACAGAGTAACGCTGCAATCCTATACCCACTTTCCTTAGAGTAAGAAATATTGAACCCACTGGGACATATTTCTGAGCTGACATGTATAGGATTGCACTGTAAATAAATAATAATAAATTTCCTCCCCTCAAAGAATTCTGGGCACTGTAGTTTGTCAATGGTTGCTCAGAATTGTAATTCTGTGAGAGGTAAACTACAGTAGCCAGAATTCTTTGAGGCAGGGAATGTGCTTCAAATGTGTTTTGAAGGTATAGTGTTTATTATGCAATCTTTAATTTGGTGGGTTTAGTGCTGTTTTTCTAGGGGGAAAGGTGCTGGAACTCACCTTTTTCTCTTATAATGGCAATGGTGCCCACCTGAGAGGTGCCAGAACGGAGTTCCTGTGAGTTCCAGCTGAAAAACAGCCCTGGGCTTACTGCTCTCAGATGGCTCCAGAAGTTCAGCCTGACCCAGGAAGAGAAAAACTGCTCTGGAGGAGTTGGGAAAGGCTGTAGATTTTATGACTTATAGGCCTGTTTTTTAAAAAAATCATTTGCAGGACTTGAGTGTGAAGGAAAGAAGACTGCCTCCTTCAAAATATGATCTGAATGTCAGTTACTAAGGATTGGGAGGCATGTGTGTAATGCTTTATCTGTGTTGTTCTCTTGCAGTTCTGTGCATGCAGAGGAAGGCTGAAGATATTTGCCGTTGCTTCTGTGGAGAATGATTTTGCTGCTGTAAAGCACTAGCAATCAGTTTGTTAATAAATTCTTAAGAATTATCACTATCATTTTGTTTTGCCTACACACACACACATACACACATAGGCAAAACAAAATGATAGTGATAATATGGTGTTAATATATAGTGATAGTGATTATACACATGTGTGTGTGTGTGTGTTTGTGTTTCTCTCTCTGTGTGTGTGTATATGAAACTGTTGTATTTACTCAAGAATATTTCAGGCCATTTGTTGTTATTTTCCTTCTTGATTACTACTTTATTACTTCTTCCACCCATCTGACAACATAAATCTCTGTCCATTTTTTTCCATGTTCCTCCCTTCTTCTCATTTTCCAGACTATGAAAATGAGATGTCACTCACCCTCATGTTTTGGTCAGATTTATTGATTCTTAAAGTGGGGTTTTTGTTCTTAGCGTGTATAAAGGGGTGGTAGATTGTGCATGTACTGTATGAGAGGGTGAAAAACTGCTTGTGCATGGCTTCTGTTTTTTTCCTCTCCAAGAGAACCCTGGCTTGATGTCTTCTCTACTTCAGTTATATAACCATTGCCCTCCTAATTTGTAACAGCAAATAGATTCTGGAATGAACTCAACTTCAGCCCTTCATCTCCTTGTAATGTTCTTATTCGAATCCTAAAATAAATTAATTGGGCAGATTCAATTAGTTACATTGGTTGCTACAGACTGGAAAGAAATAGAATAATACGTTGCTATCTTCTGGATTGTTCACAGGACCCAAAGATACTTTGAAATATTGGCAAAGATGCACAGATCTTATATTTTCGTCGGATAAGTGTTTTCTTATAACTGAGGTAAACATGAAGTCAAAAAGGACCCTAAGACCTAGACCCTACATGAACAGACATCAACTATTTTGGTTTGTTCCCCCTCCCACATACTTTTAGTCCCCATCTTCACTGTACATTTCAAACAGCATCATACCACTTTAAATAGTCATGGCTATCCCTCCCAAAAAAATCCAGAAACTGTAGTTTGTTAGGAGGCCTCTATTCCCCTCACAGAGCTACAGTTCCCAGAGTTATGTGAGAAGCGGGATTGACTGTTAAACCATTTTGAGAATGGCAGCTCTGTGTGGAGAATGGGGGATTTCCTAACAGCTCTCGGCACAATAGTTCCCAGGATTCTTTGGGGGAAGTCATGAGTGTTATAGCAGCATGGTACTGCTTTAAACGTATAGTGCAGATAGGGCCTTAAATATTGAACTTGTGATATTTGAGAGACTGGAGTCCATGTTCAGAATAAGGATATTTTAGTCCTTTGTCTGCTCCAGCAAAATAAGGAAAAGAATAGATGCCATGTTCTGGATTCTAGGAGAAATGATGATCCCTTTCAGCTGGTATTTATTGGTTAATTCCTTGCTCTCTTTTTTGACCTTTATTTAAAAGGCAGCCTGCCAACTGTTCAAAATCCTGCCAACTGTCAGAAGCTTAATTGTGGAGATTATGGTCTGTTTGTAACACAGATTATTAAAACACACTTGGACCTTTCACAGCCTTTCTCTTGGTTCGCTAATAGCTTATAGGCATTAGATAAAACAGATCGTTCATATTTCTCTCCTATAAGATAATGGGCTGTCCGACACCTTTTATATCATATTCAGAGCGTCATCATCAATGACCTCTTGGGGGGGATGCTTAAATCACAGCAGAAGCAGGTTTCTTGGAACTCACCCCTTATATTGTTTACCTCATTATTTCTTCTGAAGTTCAAGCAAAATGTCTTTAAGAGTGAACAAAAGTTGGGATCGTCTGATAAGTTTAACTTAGAAGGGGAATACGTTCTCATGATCTGGAGAATGATGAAAAAAGAAATGATGCAAAACAGCGTTGGCCATGATGGTTCAATATACAATCTGACAGGCACTAGCTCTAGTCTTTTATCTTTTCTTTCTTTTTTGGAGATGGAAGAGCACACAAAAGTATATGCATCATTTGCTTACTTAATTTGAATTTATAGTATTCACCCATACCAAAGTTTAGACTGGGCACAGGACAATACAAACCAAAGATGTGTCTTGGCCAAAGGGAAGGTGAAGAATGAAAGGATCTCTGACACAAGGTTTCCTGCTATGTTGTTGTTTTTTGTGGCAGGGTGGTGGTGGTAGATGGATTTAAATGTTTTATTTGGTACTGTATGGGGTTTTTCATTTCTCTCTCTCTCTCTCTCTCTCTCTCTGTGTGTGTGTGTGTGTGTGTGTATCATTATTTTCTGTAAGCCATTTAGTGACTGTTTGGGTATTAAGCGGCATATAAATATATGAAATAAATAAATAACATATTCTCCAGAAATTATATTAAAATCCAGCATAGTTCAATAATGGAACAAATACTTAGCAGTGCAACCCTGCACGTATTTTCTGGGAAGTAAATTCCACTGTGCTCAAAAGGGGCTTACTCCCAGTAATCTATGTATAGGATTACAGGCTAAAATTTCATCCACATAGCCCTAGCCCCCCACCCCAGCCAATGGAAACAGAAAGCTCAGACAATACTACACAATAACATAGTGATGATACTATAGGACTCTTCAGGTGAATTGGGCCTCCTAAATGTCAGGCAGCTGCAACAAATGCTTTCCTGTGTATGCTAGCTGCCTTACTAGTTTGCATGGACCAAAGGTGCTGCTAAGGTTAGTGACGGGTGAGCAATTTTTATCCAGAAAGCTAAAGGAGTTATAGTCATAGGCATATTGCACACAGAGAATTGTCCCTTTTTCAAGATTTTTGTAATCTGTCAGATCTGCAATATTTGTTTGATAACTCAGTTGGTTTGAACGCGGTGCCGAGAATGCCAAGGTTGCAAATTTGATCCCTGTATGGGACAGCTGCATATTCCTGCATTGCAGGGGGTGGGCTAGATGATCCCCAGGGTCCCTTCGTACTCAACAATTCTATGAATCTATAACCCCCCCCCCCCAATGAGGGCATATAACCCTCATGGCTAACCTGTGGCCCTGTAGCTACTGTTGGACTACAGTTCGCATCAGCCCAAGGCAGTGGTGAAGATTGATAGGAATTGGAGTCTATTAAAATCTGTAGAACCACAAGATATATTAGTGTGTTCAAATAATAGCTTTAGCTTTCTATATGTATCTTTCACCCTTCCTCAGTTCCCAAGGACTGGGAGGCCAATGACACAAGAGCAGTAAAGCAAGCGTACAACAGCGCAGTCAGGGGATTTTAATCCAGGGAGGAATTTTTATGCCTCCCTCAATTTGTCTCCTCAAACTAGTCCTCTGAGCAGAACAGGGAGTTGGTGTGCAATGTACATACAAAAAAATGACTGCTCCCCATAAGTACAGCATCAATTAAAAAAACAAAGGATAGTGTCTTGCAGGGATGCGTGAGCATCCTATTACTCTCCCCCAAAGCAGTGAACATTTGGTTTAAGTGCTCACTAAAGGCTCACGGGCACTCAAAAAGTACCCATTTCTGCCACCTCCCCCCCCCTTTCTCAGTTCCTATGCTGTGAAGTTGGCTTTTGGATCAGGAAGAGGGAAAGGCAGCAGCGGGCGGGTGCTCCAGAGGCTCCAATGTATCATGTTTACCTGCCAGAGATGGGACTAAGACTAATGGTCCCATCATCGCTGCTGGAAGTGGTGCAAATTGCATCAGTCTTCTGCCAGGGCATAGTCAAAGTGTCGCCGAGGTCTCTGGAACCCTGGCTATCTTCCTCTCTTGTCCCCTTTAGGCTGCTTGAACAGGTGGGTGGCAACATTCATCGTTTTGCCTCTGCTTGGATTCTTGCATCTGTTTACTTATGACAATTGCCTTGCATAACTATTTGAGTGCACACAGGTGTGACTTCCTGCTTGTTTCTTGCTGCGCTAGCTGCCACGGGTGCTTGTGTGGGCGAAACAGATTGAATCAAGCCACGATCTAATTTCCTAAATGTGTTTTTCCTCCAATAGTGAGAATGTGATGGGTTTTAAATTATAGAAACCCATCTATCTGCAGCTCAATGAACTGAAAATCCAGAAAGTGGACTCTTCTTAAATTCTTCACCAGCATCAGAGTGACACAGAGATAAAAGCCTATTCAAATTTCACAAGTAAAGTCAATCTTTCCCCCAAAGAATTACAAGAGTGACTGATATAATTCTGAACTCAACCGGTAAGTGAATGGTGAAGTTTTTCCTTTTAAAAAATAAAAGAAGAAGAAGCAAATTACAGCTTTTGTTGAATATAAAAGCTTGGCATCATGAGATGATCCTCTGTTACCGCATCCGTAAGTCACCTTCCTTAATGAGATATCACACTGATGCCCCAGATTCATGTGATTATTATTGCTATTAATTATTTATATAGCCCCATCAATGTACATGGTGTGTTACACGATGGAATAAAACAGATCCCCGCTGAAAGCTTACTGCCTGAAAACTAGACAAAAGGGGAACGGTAAGACGGAAGGGAGAAATTGAAAAGAGCAAATAATCATGGACAAGGAGTATCTGTGTGCAAATTTAAAATGATCCTGGCATATTCCAACTATGATCCGGGTAGTGTATATTTGGAATGGGTGGGAAGAGTCAAGGGTTCTGGAAGGAAGGATTAGAACTATCTGGGCAGAGGGCATGGAAAGAACTATTCAGGTTGGGACCATGGAAAACTCATACCGGTTCTGGCACCTGAGATTTCATCAGAAACTTTTCACATAGTTTGGTTAGAAGAATGCTTTGAAAAGGGGAAGGGGGAAGAAAGATCCCCCAAATTGCAAATTGTGCACCTGTGTGCGGCAGTAGGGATACTGAGGAATCAGATCTTTTCAAATTCTGCTGTGACCTGTCCTTTTCCATAGATCAGAACATGGATCCACCAATTTTTGCTGTTCTCCAAATGTTGCAATACAGCTCTCAATATTAAAATACCCTACATGTTAAAGTGACTTTCGAGGAAAAATATTTCTAGAAATGTATATTTTTGGGAGACAATATGTTTTAAATGCAAACAGGGAGTCCAGTTTGCCATCATTCCTCCCCACGCTCTTGGAAACTCACTAAGCCTGTGGTAGCCTAGAAGTGGGTAGGTTTTACTGCAACTAATTGATTGCTGAACAGGACACAGCTGTGGGCAGCCAAAGGAAGCTCCAACAGACATTGGTTCCTGGCCATAAATCCAGGTCCTGCCAAGGACAGCAGGCAACCACCACCAGCATCATCACTGACAGGATTCCACTAAACCTTTTCAGTGTCATTGCTTCAGTGGTGATGCCAGCGATGGTGGCCTGATTTAAATTATTTTGGACTTCGTCTATGAATGCTTTCCACAAGGGCCCATTCTGACATTACCTGAGCACCATGAGAGCTACTGAATGTGGGAGGTGCTCCTTCGCTTGCTGCTATGGTACCATTAGCCACCACAGATGACACAAGAGGAGACCACAACTTGGCTGTTTCCTACATCAGCACAACTCCTCCCCAGAGTGGGCAGCCCCATAGTGGGAAGGCGACATGTCACAAGCTGCTGCCACATCATCTTGGCTTCTGAATTTCAGTGGTGCAGGAAGGAACTGCAGTTCAACAGCTCCCAAACAGCTCGGATTATGGAACAACAGTCACAGAAATTTAGTTGGAAGTGGTGGGGGAGTATTATTATTATTATTATTATTATTATTATTATTATTATTATTATTATTATTATCATCATCATCATCATCATCATTAATTAAATTTCTATGCTGTCTTTATTGGTATTGTTGCACGCCACCCCAATCTCCAAGCGGTGTGAGATTCCAGAGGTTCCAGGCACTCAGTAAGAGTCCATGTTTCCTTTTGGAAATGAGGCACAGCAGAGACTGTGGTGTCTTTATGATATATGGTCTATTTACACATATATACATCCTGAGCCTACGATGGAGGGGTACGCATCCCAGTAAGTTCCTGTCTCTCTCATTCCCCTCTCTGCTTACTCCCAACATCTCTTGAACACTTCATGGGCCCAAACCACGGCAGGTAGCCCTCCAAATGGCTCTTGCCCCCAAAACTCCTGGGGCCCTGGGTGACCCAGGCTGCTAAAGTCTGTCCTGATGCTGCACCAAGTACCCAGGTGGGCAAAGTTGAGTGAGAACAACTCTACCCTGCTCACCCACCCAGGTCTCAGTGATACAGACCAGATTGGCCACCTCATCCATAATCAAAACATGGATGAGGTAGGTCTTACTCAGAGCTGACCTAGCATTCAGAAACAGCAGCCACAGACCTGAGGGTTGGCTGATAGGACAACCACAATTCCCCAAGTTGGAGGGGCGTCTGGCACATGGCAGAGTAACTAAATGCCTGTGCCATTTGCTCCTTACCCAGCCTACCCCACCTCCCACACCATACCTCCCTTTACCCTGAACCACTCAGGGGGCCCTGCTCTCCCCAGCTCCTCTCTTCCCAGATGCATTTCCCCTCCCTTATTAAAAACAACAACAAAATCACCACACAAATTCAAAGCAGTTAAAACAAAATAATTGTAGCTCCGTTGCCCTTGTCTCTGGTTTTTAGCTAATGCTGCAGCCAGGATCTTGCTCTGAAATCCAGTGTTAAGATTTGCAAAAGTCTTCAAGCTGTACCCTTAGCCAAACAAATACTATATTTAGGAAAGGATAATGCAATATGAATATATAACAGGAATACATTTTCCATTTGTGATAGGGCTTTTCTGAATATGCAAGTTCAGTGAACATACGTCATTTGGTTGAGAGTAATTTCCATAGCTTTCCGACTACCAGTATAATGCTGCTGTTTAACTGTCCAGCTGTACATGGAAGTTTTGATATTAAAATAAGAAAATCCTTTAACTTTCAACGTCATTAAGAAACCAGCTTAAACGAAGGAAAATCATACTTAGGCCTGACATGGTGTCCACCATCCTGACACATACATGAATTATGAATCAGAGTCTCCAGTTAAGGATATTAGCAAGGGTTTAGTCATATATGACAAATTCTCAAGTTTCTAAACTTGATTTTTAAATGATTCTGTAATTGTAAAGCAGACCTTGAAAACCATCTTGTTTTGAAATACTAGAGATTATTCTTCCAAGTTTTTCTTCAGAGTTTAAAGTTTATTTTTGCTGAACAAAACCTCTTTCATCAGTTTTAAGAGGTGTAGAGGTATGATGGGGGAAGTCAGTTTTAAGTCTGACAATATTAGTAGTCATGCAGGGTTCGTTTGGAGTTTTTTTTTGCAAATTTAATTTTACAGATTTTTATTAGGTGTTGTGTTATTTTGCTGCACACCGTTGTGGTGAAAGGTGGTATAAAAATAGCTTAATGAATAATAAAAAATAAAAACCACAGGTACATCAGCATCACTGATCATGCCCTTCTTATTCTGAAAAAAACTGTGAGTAGGAAACAACATTCACAAAATCATAGTATAGAAGGGGGTATTGGATATGCCTTGTTAATGTTTTTCAGTGTCCAGTTGGGAGCATAGGAATCTGTCAGACCATTGGTTCATTGAGTTCAGTATTCTCTGCCACAGAGATGGGGAACTTGGGATCCTTCAGAAGTTGTTGGACTCAAGCTCCCACCATTCCTGACCATTAGCTGATGGGAACTGGATGGCCATCACCATACCTGGTCTACCCTGAAACCCAGTCCTATATGGAGTTGCCAGAAACTGAACACTAAATCATGTGATCTGTCACTAAGGCTTCAGTCTTATTCCTACTCTTGTTGCTTCTGTTCCTCAGTGGTTGTTCTTACCTTTGCAACCTCCTTTCTCTTCTCCCCCTGGCAGGAACAGGCATGGCAGTGAGTCTTGGAAATGAATCTGCACAAACATACCATTTCTATATAAAACACCATGCTTTTTCCTCCTGCTAAGAGAAGGTGCTTTTGCACTCTGGCAGAACCTAATGTGCTGCATCATCTCCTCACAAGGTTCCCTCCTCACACCTTTTAGGCATGTATTTATCCAAAATGTTGGTGCTTGTATGGGGCATGGTTCAACAGCACAAACTGAAGAAGCTCACCTCACAATCATGAGAGGAAAGCATACACAGGTATGGGACATTAGTAAAGGTTAGTATTCAAAGAAGGGTCAAACAGAGACTGAATGAAATGCACTTAGCAGAAATGGTGAAGCCTTAAATAAATATTTCAGCACAAAGCAGTATGTTAGCTAATTTCACTAATTATGGCTGCTCATTTCTGCGACTCTACCAGCATGAAATTTTGTGCAGAATTTGGTATTGGGCATGGAATCAAATACCTGTTATGGATTCCTACAGCAGCAACAACAGGCTTTAATATTTGTTAACAGTCACTTTTAAAAGGTAGCTTCTTCTACCCTTCAAGAGTGAGGTACATTGGAAAACTTGCAGATAGTTTACTCTATTTCTGAAATAAGGTGAGTGCAGTGGAATATATCCTGCAGAACCCACCAAGTCCTAACATCTCCCTGCCTAAGTTTAGTGCTGTCATCTGCTATTAGGGTGAAGGCAGAAAGGGAGGGCACAGAGGGATGGAGACTAGGGAAGCTTCTGCTCTGAAAAAAAGCTTGGTAAGCACCTGAATAAAAGGGTTCCGGGCTACTCCAAAAAAAAAAAAAAAACCTTCCCAAGTAGATTATTTAAGAGGTTCTCAGATGCCAAAAAATTAAATTTGAACTAAGGAGGCAACTTAATGAGCTTAGAGAGAAATGTCCAGCCTTAAAATTTCAGTGCTAGCTCTCCCTTCCCCTGGTTTCCAATCCTTAAGCTGTCTTTACTTGGTTTTTTCCCTGACACCAACCTGAACTGAAGGGAGATCACTGCCAAAAGCCCCACCCCCAGTAAGGCATCAGCAGTTCTTCAAGTGAATTAAGCAGCATACTTTAAAGCCTGAAAAGACAAGCACTGCCTTATTTCAATCTAGATGTGGTGATTTCCAAGACTGACTGACTGACTGCTTAAAATGTATGCGACTGCTGAGGAAAAGATTCTGTCGGCTCTGCCTATTTTTTACTCGCTTTCCAATAACATATTTAAATAAAACATATTTTCTTTCAAATGCCTCAATAGCTGCCACTTACACTCCTGGAGAGGAGATTCTAATGGGTGTCCAGTTTATGCATTTTTCCACCCTCCTGATATGTTCCACACATGGACATAGGGACGTAAGTAAAGGACGGCAGAAATATTCCACCGGGTTATCTGTCAGCAGTAAAAGGCAGTACCTGTGTCACACTCCCAAAACTGGGGCTGTTCTACCCCTTTAAAAATCCATGCTGGGAACAATCTCATGTTTAGGGCCCATCTTTAGATAAGAGGCACCATCAAGCAAAGATCACTCTAAAATCCTTTCAAAATGCATATGATCTGAATAATGTACTATGTGGTGTTTTAGTTTCCCTTTATTGTGTAGCTGTTATGGAGTGCTTTCAACATGCTGGCAATCCCTCCACCATCCCTGGTAATGTACTCTAAAATGGCATCAGCAATATTCAGTGCAAGTATAACTTTGGAGTTTCAGTTCGGAAGGTTCATTTCTCCATCCATACACACATATGCACAGACTGTCAAGAATGCAGCACTTGCCATAATTGTATTACTGGTATACACCACACACCACACAGGTATTTCCGGGGTTTGAAAATGTGCGGGATGCGTCCAAAGGCTCTCGGCTGCACACCATTGCTTTTTATGTGTTGTGGAAGTGAAGTTAACACATTCCACCCACTGCCCCCTTGAAGTGTTTTGTTCCCTCCATTTTGAATACCAGAAGAGGGCTAGTTCAATATGGGGAATTGTCCTGCTCCACACAAGTGCACTGTACCTAAGGATGGCTTAAGCAGCTAATTCCATCCCTTGTAGGTTTTGCTGGCATGCAGTCATAGCTTTTTTCTGTTCCATCCCATTATATTAACCACTACAAAAAGTGCTGAAGGGCACACGACAGTAACAACCATATATGATAGGAAGACGTTACAATAGAAAAGACAAAATATTATTACAATTACAATGTGCACATTTCAGCAGAGCTTACAAAGAACCATATAGCATAAGACATATACTTAAGAATGCTCTATGCAGTTGACCAATATCATTACACTTGTAAAGAGCACATTTCAGCAAAGCTTACAAAAAACCTGTAGCACAAACATTATTATTTTTGTAATTATTGCTGTTCTATACCCCACTATATGTAATTCTGGTCCATTGTATGCATTTTGTTTGAGTTTTCTACATAAAATACCAGATACACAATTTTCAGTACATTCACTCCTAAAATACACATTTTCGTAGACATCTTTTGTGTACAAGTAAGATTTTTGTGTGCACTGAAAATGCATTGTGAAGTCCAGAGAGCAGCATCATCTGACTTGGAGTTGTGCTGTAATCCACAAGCAAGTTCAGGAGCATGAGAAAGCAAATGAAACTGATTCCTCCCCCATCCCAAATTGTGCTTCATAGGAAGGCTGTACACAGCAACTAAATAGATGAACAATTCATTGTAAAACTGATACTGCACTTCCAAAAGGTATAGTTTGCACCAACCATGAAACTGATATATCTCACCTGGCTCCATCCTACTTGTGATTCCAACAATCACATGAAGTAAACACAGAGCTATATCTAGGGTTACCCTATTTGAAAAAGTAAAAACCAGGACATCCCTAGACAGAAAGATGCCAAAAAACCCACGATTTTTTGATTGACTTGCCTAAGATCCAGGGCAAAGTGCCGCCTTTTGGAAATTCCCCCCGGACATCAATTCCGCCTTTGAAATCCTGGTGATGTCTGGGAAAATCTGGACGTATGGCAGCCCTAGGTGAACACTGGTCTGCCACTGAAAATGATGGACCCATAATTATGCCCCTCTGCAATATGTATAATGAAACTTACCCAAGTCAGCCTCATTTTGTGTTTCCATGTCCCAGCCAGTAGTGGTACCAGGAGTGGAGTGAGAATGTGGAAACACAAAATATAATGGCACAAGTAAGTTTTGCTACACTTTATGTAAGGGGGAAAGACATGAACTCAATGTGGGGCTGCCATTTCATTGGCAGACCCATATTTATTGGCATGTCTAGTTCCACTGTAATCCTAACAATATACTGATGCATTCTCCTGGAGCCATTGTGTTCAATCCTCAATTCACTTTAAGTTAGCCCCCACCCGGGGGGGGGAATACATGAATATTTACTTAATGCAGGGAGGCAAATGGCATGTCATGGATAAATGGATTCAGGATTCCAGCCATTACGAGACAAAGAGAAACAGTTTCTAATATAATGCTGCTATTTCTGTTCATGAAATCCATGTCAACTGAAGAAGTTGAATTTTACTTTTTTTATTAAAAAAAGTCTCTCCCCCCCCCCTTTCTCCACCTCTCTGCCTTTCCCTGCCCCCATATCCTAAAGAAAGACTCCCAAGTGCCTCAATTCAAATGGATTGAAAACAGAGTCAGTGGGGGGAGAGTTCCCGCAGAACACATTGTTGTCATTGCTGACCTATTCAACAGCAGTGACAGCAACCTGCCTTTGTCTTCTACTCCTCTAAACAAACTGATGACAGACCAGGTCCTGCTACAGAAATATCAAGAATTAAAGCATTCACAGTGGGAGCAAGCAGCGGGGCCAGTGCATTTGCAGAAATGGGGAGAGCTGGTCAATAAAAGGGGATGGGAGACAGGATCAAAAGGGGTCGGCTTACAATGGGCTCCGGGCTCAAAAGAGGTGCACACAATTGCACAGGTCAGAATTTACAAAAGGGAGTATTCCCTAAATTGTCACCTTCTACACAGTGGGGAAGGATGTGGGAGTAAGAGTAGGACAGAAAAGGAGTTACTCTGTGTGTGTGTGTTATGTGAGGTGGGGGGGGAGGACTTGTCAAGGAAGAATATTATTTCAGTCTGGCACAAGCCAAAAAGGTGTTAAGCAAAGAAGGATGTACGATAAATGTGTGTGTAGCTAAGACAAGGCTTCTGCTCACAGATGGGCTAGTCAGAAGCTTACAGGCTACTATCAATAAGGCTGCTCAGGGTTGGATACTTTCTCTTGCTGAACCAGAAAGATAATTTTATTCCTTACGCCCCACATCAGTTCTGACAGTTCATTGAGTCGTTTATTTTGCTGCTTCACAATCTAAACAGAAGGCAAAGGAAAACTTTAAACACTTTTTTTTATTTCTGAACCTTAAGATGAGAAGTGAATCTAGAAATAAGCAGGCCTTGTGCACAGTGGCGTAGCGTGGGTTGTCAGCACCCGGGGCAAGGCAAGTAATTTGCGCCCCCTAACCCGTGGATTTGCGCCTCCTAACCCGTGGATTTGCGCCCCCTAACCCTAACCCCCAGATGTTGCGCCCGGTGCGGCCGGCCCCCCCTGCACCCCCCATGCTACACCACTGCAGGGGTGTATGGACAGCTAATCCTACTTGTGTTCTCCCATAAATTGTTCATTTATGCTTGCTCTTTTTTAAAGGGAAAAAAATGCACAGATTGACATGTTTCCCAGGTGCTCCAAGAGAGGTGGGAAGCAGGGTGCAAAGCTCATGATGATCTACAATAAGCCTGCAACTTACCCCCAGGGATCGCGCCAAAAGCCAAAATCGTGTCTCGTCAAAGACATGCTGGGTGCAATGGCGGGTGGCATCACCAAAGTCTTTTTAAAAAATTTAAAAATTCTACTCCGCGCCTAAAGCTGAACGCACCCAAGTTGAATGTGCATAAAGTTGCTGGCTTACTGAATTTATTCTCTGTTTATGTCTGGGGAGCAGGGTGCCAACTTGAGTAAAATATTGGGGGGGGGAGGTAAACCCTAGCCTGCATAGCTGACCACATGAAGCAGCAGGTGCACACTATTTGAATAATGCTCCGTCAAAGATTTGGGGGGGGGGTGTCAAAGGAACCTCAGACCCTAGGAGTTGGTTCCTATGCTGGGGGGGGGGGCGTCTGCTGAGGACCCCAAGGAGAACCTCTTCCCTCATCTCTCCATGGGAGCTTCTCGCCCCCTGATTCCACGACGGAGTGGGCGAAGTGGCTCCCTTCCCGCGCCCCTGAAGGAAGGATATTTATTCTCCATGGTGCTGCTGGTGGTGGTCCTGCCTCCTCCGCCTACTCTTCGCGCCTGTTCCTTACTGCGATGGTCTCAGCAGCTCCCAGCGCGGCATAGCCCGCCTACCCGCCCGCCCGAAGGTTTTCCAGGCTCCTGCCCGGAGGCGCGACCGCCCTCGCCGGTGTCCGCGAGGCGATGGAGGCGCGGGGGCGGGCGCGGTGCCTCCCCACGGGCGCGCAGCTGGGGAGCTCCCTGACGTCACACAATGGGCCGCGTCACACTCGGCTCCCGACGTCACCGACGTCATAACAGCGCAGGCCGTTGCCAACGAAGCGCAGCGGCTTGCATTTTCTTTCTCTCCCCCGTTTGGCCCTTTCCGGACCCCCCCCCCCCGTAGCGCACATACAAACAAAAGTGTCAGTTGTCCCTTCCCTCTGGACTCGTGCCCCCCCCAGATGTTGCGCCCGGTGCGGCCGGCACCCCTGGCACCCCCCACGCTACGCCACTGCTTGTGCAAGCAGATAGAATTCAACTGGGTTTGCAGTGCGGTCTTTAACTGGAGACTCTGCTGCCTGGATGGAGGCCTGTCGCTGCCGCAGATAGCTTTGCTCTGACCGGCTCTTGTCTTTGTCTGGCAGGAGTGCTGGATCGGTGGCAACAGTCCCCCTGGTGAACTGCCCCACCATACATGCCACTACAGGCAAGACTTTTGCCGGCTTTAGTCATGGGAAAGAAAAATCCGCCCCCTCCTTTCTGAAACATCAGCAGATTCTTGCAATGGGAGGGGTGAAATATCCTCAGTGGTAACCATGGGTGCTAGGAAGGTTACAGCACTTTTGCAAAACCAGTGCCATGTTTAGGATATGTTTCCCTTTTATAGGTAAAGGTAAAGGTACCCCTGCCCGTACGGGCCAGTCTTGACAGACTCTGGGGTTGTGCGCTCATCTCACTCTATAGGCCGGGAGCCAGCGCTGTCCAAAGACACTTCCGGGTCACGTGGCCAGCGTGACAAAGCTGCTCTGGCAAGCCAGCACCAGTGCAGCACACGGAAACGCCGTTTACCTTCCCACTAGTAAGCGGTCCCTATTTATCTACTTGCACCCGGGGGTGCTTTCGAACTGCTAGGTTGGCAGGCGCTGGGACCGAGCAGCGGGAGCGCACCCTGCCGCGGAGATTCGAACCACCGACCATGCGATCGGCAAGTCCTAGGCGCTGAGGTTTAACCCACAGCGCCACCCGCGTCCCCTTCCCTTTTATAACATAGTTTGATAAACCTAGCATCCATGTTCAAAGTCCCAGGTGCATGGAAGGTTGCTCTGAGGAAAACAACACAGGCCTGCTGCTTCCAAGCATAGCCTTACATGTGAACTACATTCATTTACAGAAATGGCCTACATTGCTGGAATTTGGATAGGTGTTCCATGGCTTGAGGGGAAAGGATGTATTGGCTCCTGTCCCCTCAGAGAACTTTGTGAAGCAACAGACATGCCCTCTAATGTTTTTACCTTTTTCAATTCAGCGTGTCTATTTGATTTGTTCATGAGGGATGCAAGTTAAAGCTTGGATATTAATAAGCCTAGTAATATTTTTTGATGTGCTACCTTGTAGGTGTCCTAGCCTCTCAATTCAACCATGGGATAGCTTAGGAAATAAAATGCCAGAAGAATGACTGGAAAAAAACCCCTTTTGTCTAAAGTGTAAATCTGGTGACTGGATTGCACAGTTAAACGCTGGATTTGATACACTCTGCAAAAACACAGAGAACTTTCCATCTTTCCATGGTATATTAAAGGTTGCACAATTATAATAAATTCTTGCTCCAGCAGTTCTAGGAGCAGTGAAAATCAGTCTCAAGTTTCCAGCGAACAATGAAGTCCCCACAGAGTTTTCAGCTTCTCCAGGAAATCAGGCTATCTCAAGCTGTGCTGGCTTTAAAGATGTCCTGAATGCCCATCATAAAACGTTTGCAACTCACTGCACATACACTGCACTTCCAGTCTTCTGCAGTCAAAATTATGCACTGTATTTCATTGCTACTTGAGATATTATATATATCTATCTTTACTAGTACCAGATATCAAAAGACAATTGTATTCTGCTCAGGCAACGAGATAGCAGACCAGCATACCTTCTTTGTGCCATGCAGACTGAAACTGAAATACAGGTGGGAACCTGTTTCAGCCTGAGGTAAAATTCTCTTCAGGGCATAGCAGGGAACACAGATTTTGCCTCAGTCCTGTAGGCTAGTTTCTACAAATGCTAACACACCCCTTTCTGTCCTCCATCAAGGGAAGGAAGTGGCGTGATCAGAGACACAATCCAAAAAGCAGAAATACTCAAGGAGGGTTCCAAGTAGGGCCAGTAAGGGGTGTGATGGAGGAGGGGGTGTGGGCTGAGAAATGTTCATGGAGCCAGATAGAGAGGCCTGCTTTTGAGCCCTGCGCTCAAAAGCCCTGTGTTCAAAAAGCCCTGTAATCCCCATCAGTGGGTTAAAATAAGAATGTTAAGTAATACAGTGGTACCTTGGTTGTCGAATGGCTTGGCTCCCGAACAAATTGGCTACCGAATGCCGCAAACCCGGAAGTAAGTGTTCCGGTTTGTGAACATTTTTTGGAAGCCGAACGTCCGATATGGCTTCCGCGACTTCCGATTGAGTGCAGGAAGCTCCTGCAGCCAATTGGAAGCCACGCCTTGGTTTTTGAATGGTTCCGGGAGTTGAATGGGCTCCCAAAATGGATTAAGTTCGACAACCAAGGTACCACTGTAATAATTAAAACAATAAGAGTCATCTGTGGGCCATCGCAATCCTAACTATGGCAGAATTTATGGCCGTGTAAATTAAGCCAGCATAAGAGACCCTTATTCCAAACTCCCTTCAGTGGTGGGGCTACTGTCAGTTGAGCTGGTCTGAGCCTGGCAGAGGTAAAACAAGCCTTTAAAATAAAGTTTGGCTTACGGCACCCTTTTTGCCAGTGTAACTTCCACTGGGTTGCTAGGTCACATTACTGAACTGAAAGGCAGACTGCTTCTGCCCTGTCCCACCCCTGCCACACCCTCAGAATACCCTTTATGGGGACTAACCCTGGCCTTGGAGCAGATGGCTGAACCAGGAGAGGGGACTTACCCCAGTGTATCTCCAGTTGAGCTGGGATGAAGAACTTTTAGCTTTCTGGGAGAGCAGCTCCACTCTTTCAAACAATTAACCCATGCCTACTGTCTAAAGTTTTACAGACCAGAAAAAGCTGTATCAAGCAATTCTGCTATATACAGTGGTACCTTGGTTTTTGAACGTCTCCGTTGATGAACATTTCATTTTTCGAACGCCGTAAACCCAGAAGTAAATGCTTTGGTTTTCAAACACGCCTCAGAAGTCTAACATGAAACGCGGCTTCCACTGACTGCAAGATCCTGAGGCCTAGCTGTCAGCTATTGAGTTTTGGTTTTTGAACATTGCAGAACTCGAACGGTCTTCCGGAACGGATTACATTTGAAAACCAAGGTACCACTGTATGTAGTTTGGTTCTAAGCCGAGAAGGAGTACAGTGGTACCTCAGGTTAAGAACTTAATTCGTTCTGGAGGTCCGTTCATAACCTGAAACTGTTCTTAACCTGAGGTACCACTTTAGCTAATGGGGCCTCCCGCTGCCGCTGTGTGATTTCTGTTCTCATCCTGAAGCAAAGTTCTTAACCCGAGGTACTATTTCTGGGTCAGCGGAGTCTGTAACCTGAAGCGTCTGTAACCAGAGATACCACTGTATTCTCATTACCCACATGGAAAGCAATAAGCTGTACCAACTATAGTGAAAGATGTCAGTGGAAAATAATAACATTGTGCACACACTTTACTTTCTAAGCGGTGTCCTAGAATGTTTGGAGTATACTAGCAACTACATTTTAGACAAAATAAGCTGAAATTCAAAGTTGGCATCTGGGTATGTAAGAAGGCATTGCTTTCTGCCCTGCCCTATTCGTTGAATGCACCATTGTTTCCTTTCTGCTGCAGCTCATTATCCACCAAAAACTATGTTATTCATCTCATTGCCCACTGTGGTGAAATTATAAAACTTACATTATATAAATTATGTTGTCATTATCCCACCCTATTCATTTCAGTGCAAAGGAAATGTAATGCAAATGTGGGGAAAAATTAATTGGATTGCATAACATTGGTGGACTGAAAGCAAAAACAATCAATGCTAATAATATTTACAGGATTGATTTCTCTTCCAGACATGGGACAAATAAGTAAACATCAGCAATATCTGCGCCAATATCTGTTTTCAGTAGAATTCTCCAACATCCCTATTGGCATCATTTGTAGATCATTTGTAAATAAATTTGTGTTTATTTCTTAGCAAAATCCCCCCACAAAAACCTGATCCAAAAGCATGTTGATGCTTTTTAAATCATGGTTCTCACTGCATATCACATTAGCTGCTTATACAAAGAAGTGTGCAATTTGTAGCAACAATGAAAATTTAAAGATCAATGATATTTTCATATCAAATCCTTCATACTAATTTCACTGCTGAGCATTTAATCAAGTGATAAGTATCTCTGAAGTGGCAGGTGGGTGCATATGCCTCCATAATTAGGTTGGCAGTGCCTCATATATTAAAGTTATACACGGTTTTGCAAGGTATCAGGCAAACTCACTAGAGTCCCTTCGTATCCTGGTCTCTGTACTAATTGCACAATGCATCATTTGACACACAAAAAAAGTTATTTAATGGAGTTTGAAATTCGTCATTATGCAGAGAGCCCTTAAAATATCATTTCAAAAATCCCTCAGGTAAAGATATCATTTGTTTGTGCCTGAGCCTTTGGGCCTGTCAAATCTTAGTAACAATTCTCCTTTAGTAACTTCAACTTATCACACTCACATGACATTCCTGAGCAGTAGATTTTCATTGTCAATTGAGATGGGAAAGGAGTATGTAAAATTATTCAGCAAGAGGAGGACACTTTTTGTCAAATTTGGAAAATCCCACAATTCTAATGCTTTTTAGCCTAACTGATAACTTAAAATATATGCATAATAATAATAATAATAATAATAATAATAATAATAATAATAATTTTATTATTTATATGCCACCCATCTGGCAGAGTTGCCCCAGCCACTCGGAGAGGCTTTCAACACATATAAAAACATAATATAACATCAAACATTAAAACTTCCTGATACACGACTGACTTCAGATGTCTTCTAAAAGTTGTGCGTGCATACTTTCAGACAACAACCACGCAATCAATATTTTGTGGTAGGAAACTGAAAGTACTCAACATAATCACTTGTGAACCTTAAATATGTTGCCCACAGATTAAAAGGATTTTTCATACTGCAGCATAGAGTTAAGTTTGTTAGTGTAGCCATCATGGTCAATAATGGTTTGATTTCCATTCCCTTGCCTTTTGACATTTAAATTGTCCTTGCCTTATGTCTCAACTCTACACTCACATTGCACTTTGCCATTGTAATTCTGATGGAAGAAGTCAGACTTGCGTACTAATGGACATTCTGAATTGATGACAAATATCTTTGACCAATTTTGCAACTGCTGCTAAAATCAGACTGCGTTTCCTGTATCTGTAAACAGAACGAAAAAGCTTATTGGCTAAAGTGCATGATCAGTTTTTAAAAGGCTGCCTTCTACTTCCTATCATGGGATGTATCCATTATTACGGGCCATTTGCAATTTGTTGAATGGTGTGTGACTAGTAGTGATGGAAGAGCTCTGGCTTGGTTTGGAATGGGCTTGGCCTAGTGGTCTCAGCAACTCTGTTTAGGAGATCTTGCCCTGATGAAGCAGTTGCAAGGACTGAAGGTCCCAGCCTTCCCAGTACCCACTAGGACTCCTCTCCAGGTTCTTTTCCATGCAGTCTCAGGCTGCACCTGCACACAGCAACCCTCTGCTTTGCCCATTACATTTCTCGGTGTGCTGCTGGAGACATGAGGGGATGGGAGCTAGTCACAGCAGGTCAGGGAGACTCACTGGCTTCTTCAGCCACCTGCTTCCTGACTCCATCTCTCCAGGCCCCCACTTCTGCCTTGGAGTCTGAACTGTGCTCTGCCACAGCCTCTTCCTCTTCACCAGGCATAACCAGCCTTTGGCCCTCCAGATGTTGTGGACTACAATTCCCATCATCCCTGACCACTGGTCCTGTTAGCTAGGGATCATGGGAGTTGTAGGCCAAAACATCTGGAGGGCCGCAGGTTGGGGATGCCTGCCGTTCACTAAACTCTGTCACCTCTTCTGTTTCTGACACCTTCTTCTCCCTCTGACCACTCATTTTCAGCCCACCACCAATCCCCTGACTCAGAGCCTTCTTCCCTGGGGGGTTCCCTAGGGAGTTTCCTGGCTGGTGCCTCCCACCACTGCTTTGTATCCAGCCAGTCCATGACAAAGCCAGATCTGTCATCAGTTTTGGACCCCAAGAGTCCCAGGAAGTGGGTAGAAGAAATGTGAAATTGACAGATAAGACTCCTTCAACATCCTGCCAGATACCCACAGGGATCTGGCAAACCAAGGTTATAAGTGGACGGCAAAAGAACATAATGCCATATTGGAAGAAACATAAAGATTACTAACAGAACAGGGGTGGAGAACCTGTAGCCCTCCAGATGGAAGGTGTAGCAAATGTTGTATGCTTGGTGGATCATACAAGGCTGACCCAGGATATTTTGCTGTATGAGGCAGAGACACAAATGGCACCCTCTTCCCTCAAGTCAAGGTGGATAGTACCTGTAAAGGGAATTGGGGGTTGCTTGTGCGTAAAGGGTGCTGCAGCTCTAGGCAACGTTGCCTGGCTAAACCTTTCCCTGGCTGGACAGCCCTTTCTCCATGGCTGTGTCAGTCGCTGGCAGAATCCGTCAGTGGGCGTTTTCTGAACTTCTTCCAACATAAAAACTCTTTGACCCCAAGTCTCCTCCTAGCCTCTCTGCGCGGAAGTCTCCTGCGCAGAGTGGGCGTGCCCAACGGAGGTCCTGGGCTCTCCCCGCTGCTCTCTGTGGAAGAGTCTTGGAGCCCTCTCTCCGCAGTCCCCCCTTGCTTCCTGGTGTCCCTCCTATTTCCTTCCTCAAAGGAAGTTTGCTCTCTCTCCCTGCTGGTCCCTTCTCCTGCATCGTTAGGGAGCCTTACCTCCACTCTAGGCTCCGATGGCAGTTCCCTGACAGTACCCAAGGCCAGCCAAGTTACTTTAGCACATAAACCTAAAAAGACAAGCTCCTATTAACATCTCTTTCCTCCCTGGCAGTAAAAATGAAATACTGTATTTACTCGAATCTAATGCTCACCTTTTTTGGCCAAATTACTTGGCGAAAATTAAGGTGCACATTAGATTCAACAACACATTTACATTTGCCAGCAAATACTTTTTTTGGTTTCAAGTTTCTGAAAATTGAGGTGCGCATTAGATTTGATGGCACATTAGACTCGAGTAAATACGGTACATTAAACAATCAGTTGTTGTTGTTGTTGTTGTTGTTGTTGTTTGTTCTTATGGCACCCAAAATCAGCTGCTTGAGGTGGCTGCCTCACTCTGGCAGAAATGGAGTTGAGGAAAGATTTCAGATGGCAATGGAAGGGAGACTGAGCCAGAGAAGGAACCGAATGTAGAGAACAATCACTGGCAGCCTGCTGTGGCGTGTCACTAGGGGCATCACAAACATGTGAGCTTTACCTATTTCTTTTTGATGTGATGCCATTGTCATGCCTCAGACTGCAGCTGAAAATTGTTTGTCTAGCAGTTCTGGTAGGTTTGATTCAATAACTCTTATAAGAGGGCAGGCAGGATATCAATGCTGCTTTATTGCCTTTTTCTCTACCTACAATAGCAATTCTCCAGTCATACAGTATTATAAAGTGCCATCGCTGGGGCTCCGTATCTATTGTAGTCAGGTCTCATCACCCCCATTGCTGCAAGAGGCAAGGCTGTAATGCATCTAGGCTCATTTTCTAAAATGTTAACTAGCAGGAGCTGATTGGATGGCACTGGGCAAAGGGAGACAGGGTTGAGACGCTCTATTAACTCACTGACAGGCATGGGATGAACTAGGAAGACACTGCTAACAAGAAAATGAGCCGTTCTGCTATTGCTTCTTTATAAAAATCGCTGCTCGCCAAGTTAAAGTTTTTGACCTTAGCCTTTAAAATCTGTTATTCTAGAGGAAGCAGATTGACTTCTCGAGCCTTTCCAAAGTAAAGAGTGTCAAACATATGGTCTTTGCTTTCACAACGGAGCAAGGGTCATTGAAATATAAGGGTGGCTATTTTTAAAATTAGCAAAAGATTGCTACGCAATCTAGTTAAACTGTGGAATCCATTGCCACGAAATGCAAATGGAGCTAAGGAAATTAGCAGGACCAAATTAATAAGGACCAACTGATGCTTTGGGGGTAGTTATGCTTGCTTCATGCACATTGGTGTTTGCAGTGGTGAACAGCATAAAATGTGAAAGGACCGCCTATGACAGCAAACAAACAGTGTATATATGCTAAAGAATTGTGATCTATCACATCTGCCCAGTGTGTGCTCTGCATTTATTCCTAAAATCTTCATACCACATGATAAGCCTAGAGACCTGAAAGTGTGAATGGCCCCATCAAGTCTGGATTGCTCCATTAAATGTGGATTGACATTTCACATGATAAAAAGTAGCAACATGTTTCTGCTTTTCATTTCTATCTTGAGAACACTGCTGGATTTTTTAAAAAACAAAACCACACACAACTTGAATTATATTTGTATTTCAGTGTTGGTGCAGTGAGATATAGATTCATTTACATCATTTTCCCTCTCAGGCCAGAATTCCTTATCCCATTACCAACCTTTCATAGTTTAAAAAATACATTTTTGCCTGTCTAAGGATATCCCACTTCCTTTTAACACCTCAGGTGTTAAAAAAAACCAAAACCCTCAGGTGGTGGCATTGGGTGGGGTTCAACTCATGAGTCTGGTCAGTGGAAGCCCTGTGCAAGGATTTCAGATATTATGGATGGTATCTGACTAAACTCACATGCTCAAAGTAAACCCACTGAAATCAGTGGATTTGGGTTAGCTATAACTAACACACGTCCATGGATTTTCAGAGTCTACTCTGAGTATGAGTTAGCTGAATACCACCCTAATCTTTATTTTTGTTGTGGGGGGATGTGTGGAATAGGGTTGTGTGAATAGCCCTAGGACACATCAGCATACATTTCTATGTGCCAGAATTCTGTAAGGAGTGGGCTGGGAAGCAAGTAGGACCACATAAAGCAGTGAAATTTAAAATCCTTCCTCCATCCAACTAGCAATACTGCAGGAATCTGAGCAGAGAGTGGTCACATAAGGACACTTCCCATTGGAATTCTTGTGAGCAGAATCAAGGAGGGCACAGCTGCTATAAGCCCTCAGTGCCCACCTGAATTGTGCTCAAAACCTCTCCTGCCTCTCCCAAGGGCTCAACAACATACATTAGGAAAAGCAGTCAGGCAGCACACAGTGGGATTGTTGTTGTTGTTGTTGTTGTTGAAGCGCTCAATTGGAGCACTCAAAAAAGCCTCAAGCTCATTCCAGGCTGAAGACAGTGAGTGACCATCTCTATGGCCAACCATTTTCATGTCTCAAACATTTGTTGAATATTAGCTGCCCTCCCTCCCTCCTCTCAATCTCCCTCCCCACAACTGATGAAAACTGCTGCATCCCTTTGACAAAAATAGAAACAATTTTTATTCTATTACTAATCTCTTGAGTCAATGAGTTCCCATTGAACCTTCTTTTTCCCCGTTAATCCAATAAGCTGTGTTGCTTGCCTAACTCACTGCTTTATCCCTGGCTTTTGCAATGGCAACATATCAGACAATTTGAAAACACCAAATAACCCACCCACATGCTTTGTCTCTATGTCTGAAAGAAATCCAAAAGGACTCGCTCTCCAGCCTCTGTAACATTTCCTTTTATTTGGGCCATTACGGAATTCTGAGGTGCTGCAATCCACATTCTGGGAGAAGTAATATAAACAGGCTTGGTTCAGTCCTCTCTTCCCTTGATCACTGAAATGATGACAATACTTTGATACCAACTCTGCAGACATCCATTAGAGTTGAATCAGCAATGTACTATTTATGAACAGGGATGCTGCAATAATGGCACTATCCATTCTTCCCAAACAATGCAGCTATTTGTCAAGTGATTAAACTGTAGTAACATACTTGGATTTTACTAGCCTATTTTCTCTTGGAACTTAAAAAGATTTTACTGCCTCAAGTTTGGCAGCGTGATCCCTAATAATTTTGATTTTATTACATTATCATATTTTTTAGATTTATCTCCATGTTTTGCATAAGATTCAAATTGTTGCTCGGTTTTATAAAATAAGATATATTTATCTTGGTCAAAAATCACATTAAGATAATTATCTTGCCCTTTTGGCAGATAATTTTGTTTGCAATATATTGAAAATACTTGTTTTCTTCAACTACTCATTCTTGTTAAAGTAGCTATTTTCCCCCGCTTGCTTGTGGTGGGGGCATCTCTCTCTTTCTTTCCCCCTTTATCTCCTCACCCATCACCCTGCCTCCCAGCCTCCTCCCTGACTACAAAAGCCGTGCAATTTCTCAGCCTCTGCCAAAGGCATCATGGACTTTGAAGAAGCACAGCTTGGGACGAAAGGGAGAAACAAGCTAAGAGGAAGGCATGTTTGGCAGATCCTCACTGTGATCAACTCTTGCCCAGAAACCTATGCCCCCACTGCAGAAGGACGTGTGGATCCAGAATTGGCCTCCACAGTCACTTACGGACACACCGTTAAGACCTTATTCATGGAAGACAATCTTACTTGGCTAAGAGTGATCAGAAAAGAAGACTCTGTTTCCACATAGAATTAGAATTAGTTATTTCCACATAAATTATACACATCATTTGTGACCTATACACAGTCCAGAAACCATGCATTATCAGCACCTTCACATTCCCAGGCAGGCAGCAAACCAAGAGTTCTTTCAAGTCTCTGGTGGATCAGCATATAGGCCAACTTGGTGCTCCCCAAGTTGGGAGTGAGCTGCTGAAAGCAGGAAGGGTGGAAATGATGCGGGATTATTTCATTTGAGTGAAACAAGGAAGATTAGTCCAGACTTAATTACATCCTTTCAAAGAAGTGGGTGTTACAAACTACCAGCTTCAAGGGCTGGTCTCAGATAAGTCCTTCTTATCTTACCATTATGGAACCCTGCATGATGGACAATGCCCCACTCAGAGAACCAACAGGACCACAGGGCCTGGATACTTGGGGTTTGCATAGGTTCTGTGTCTGGGTTGAATAATGAGATGAATCAGAATGTTTTGGGGATCTTTCCACTCTCTAAAGTCAAAGCAACCCTCCCCCTTCCCCAGGGGAGAATCAGAGACCCCACAAAGCCTTGTGTCATTTGGTTCTTTGTGAACTTTTCTGCATCCTATAGTGCTACGATTTCCTAATTCTCTGTGTTTCTCTAGGTCCAGGGGCTTTGGGAGAAGTGAGGCTGTCCAAAATGTTGCCTACAAAGCACTGAAGAGCTTTGGGTTGATTTTTGTATTAAAGCGTAGCAGTAGGGGATTTCTGTAAAAGAAAAAAGTTAGTTAGGTTTTCTGCATCCAGGGAAGATTTCTTAAGGAGTGCTTTTACCACTGCCTCTTTCAAACAGGCAGGGACCACCCCCTCTCGTAGGAAAGGATTCACTTTCCTTCATAATTCCTTATGAGGAGTTTTTCTGTTGCTCTTCCTTACCTTAAAATATTACTAGGTGACTGAGTGGTATAAAGTTTTGTCTGTTTATTTTTTATTTTTTAAATTGCAGCTTCACACTGGCTTTACCAGTGCTTGTTTGTGTCCTCCAATAGGCTATCTAGAAAATTGCCTGTGGATTTATGAAGAGCTCTGACGGTTGGTGTTGTGGTTGTTACAACAGAGCAATGTAGTTAAAAATAAATTCCATTGACTTTGGCGAAAAGCAAGCTGGGGAAGTGATAGACATTTTTAGATTCACTTAGATGCACTTAGATTCACATTTAGATTGGGAAACAGTCATTTTACATCGGGTTTTTCAGTACCCACCAAAGTGAACAGAGCACAGTACTTATTATAAAAAGATTCCAATTTTCAAATAGGCATAGATACAGATACAATAGAAATCTTGGAGTCCATGCATTGCCCCTAATGCATACACCCCCTAGAGCACCTCCCCCAAATAACTGCTGGGTCCTCAAGAACAAAGAAAACAATGAGCCTAAACCAAAGTTCAGTTCCAGCAGTGCAGCACTTACCTGTCAGGTTTTACAGATTTGCTTCTCGTCTAACTTCGACAGCTCTTCTCCAGTTCCTCATTAGGCTCTCTGACTTCTGGTGCTGCTGGACAGCTCCCTGTCATGATCAGAAAGCCAGAACAGGGCAGAGGAATGGCATACCACCCAACTTTGAGCCTTGGGTGAAACAGTTATTCATTTTTAAGTTCCAGATGTTTCAACAGACAAGCAGGACCTGCAACAAAATGCTGCAGGGTACATTCACAGGAGGGATCCTGTTTCCAGCCAGTGACTCAGCCTTATCCTTATCCGGCATGCTAGCAGTTCAAAAGCACACCTGTGCAAGTAGATAAATAGGTACCACTGCAGTGGGAAGGTAAATGGTGTTTCTGTGCGCTCTGACACTTGTCTGAAGTGGTTTAGTCATTCTGGTCACATGACCCGGAAAGCTGTCTGTGGACAAATGCCACAGACCTTGCCCTGAAAAGTAAGATTAGTGCCACACCCCATAGTCATGTTTGACTGGACTTAACCATCCAGGGGTCCTTTCTTTACCTTTTACCTTTACCAGCATGCTATAAATTGTAAAGGGCTCTTTTACCCCACCATTTTTGTTTTCCAACAAACACTCAACGTTCAACAGCACTGGGCATCCCATTGGCCTGTCTTCTGGGAAGGGGGCGGAGTTGCCGTTTTCATTTAAGTATACTGATACCTCCCCTCTTGTTTCTCACTTGCACCTGCAGACACAGATTCACCTGAACTTGCTATTAGAAGGAATAAGTGCATGCAACAAAATGTTGCAGTGTCAAGTGCTCCTGTTCAGGGTTCTAGGTAGCCAGGCGGTCACACTCAGGTTACTTGATTCCATCCCACATCCTTCCAGTTGCCACCCCTGGAGACAGATAGAATTCCATGCTCAATGGATATAGTCAGTCTTCAGTGGGCTGTCCTTATTCCCACTTACCCACCACAAAAATAGTATCTTTCCACTTCTGCAAACCTTGGTGTTTCCCTGAGCCTGCTGGTGTATGAAGTATTAGGTCAAGGGGAACAATAGTAAGAAAACCATGTTGTATGAAAGTGGTGCTGTTTCTGCTAGATAAGGATTGGCATTCAGCCGCGAACAACAACAATAGAGGGAAACGATGTCTGCTTTCATAAAATGACTGTGGCACAGTCATACGAGAAAGACTATTATCACTTGCCGTTTACACCTACAGAAACTTGTGTTTACTGCGAAACAAAAAGAGGCATCAGCTCAAGGGCAGCAACAGTACGAAAACCCCAGTCCAAACCGAGCCTGGATCCTTTCAGTCCAGTCCTGCTGTGTATTCACGTGCTACATTTTCAAAGACCTTGCACGGTTAACATGGGGCTTAATGAAACCTGTGGAAATACTGCTAGCTGCTGCCTATTTGCACCAGAAAAGTTGTGGGAGTTGCTCCAATCTGTTGTCTGAACGGAGTACAAAACCACCTATAGTGCATCTCCAGCCGTGCAGAGTATATTCCAAAAAGATTACCTCGAACTTGGCATTAAAAAGACATATTATTTAATTCCCCCTATCCCTGAACAACTCTTTGTCATTTAATGCTGATGCACCGTTTCCTGTCAGAAGCAGTTGATCATTAACACAAGCTACATAATACTAATCTCTTGCTAAAGTCTGTCATACTTTACATCTTTTTTCCAATTTTGTAATATAACACATGAATCTGAAACATCAGTTAATTCTCAGGATTTCAAAGGCCCTAAAGACCAAGGATGTTGTATTCTCCTGTCAATTTTTTAAAAATGCCTTGGTATATGATTTATTTATTGTGGAATACAAACCCACCCCCCAAATGGTCATCCTTCAAAAATGAGAGTTCCAGATTTTGCTGTGCAGTTCTCTGGCCAAATAATGTACACAAAGATGCATATACAAGAATAAAATGTGCATAGAATAAATTTATTCATGAAAATAATGCAATATATTAGACAAATGCATTGGGTCAAAACCCAAAGTTGATTGCAAACATGTGTATACAAGGATAAATTTGCACTGAAATGCTGAATTCACGAGAGGGGAAATCACAAAGTGATGTTGAAATGTGAAGAACTGAAGTAAATATTGGGGGCGGGGAGAATGAGAAACAAAGAGAAACTGAAATTGACAGATTTTCCCATCTCTAAGTAGGGTATCCAAATTCTTGATACCCAGGAGACCACATTTATAAGTTAATTTTAGTGCTACCCAAAATCAACAATTCCTTGTACAACATTTTCCATTGTGACTGGAAGCATGCCAGCCAGTGAGTCTTCGCCTTTCCCAGTCCTGCAATGGAAGGAAAAGCTACATCTGTTGAACCTGTCCCTAACCCGCTATTAAATCCGTAGGAGTTCCTTCAGGTTAGGAGCTGACCAGAAGTTGCTATCCGATTGTAATGACGGGTTACTGTCCCAGCTCTTTATTTCACGTGGTACTGCCTCATACTTACACAAAAGAGCACATAGCATTTTGCAGTAAATGCAGTAAATAACCCATGTCATCTATATATCTAAGCCTTTGCCAGGGGAAGAAGAAGAAAGAAGTACAAACCAATCTAAAAACAAATCTTAGAGTACTATAATAATACTAGAATGACATGCCTCTTAAGCTGTTTACAGCTGACAGACGAAGCGAAGTGCCTTCACAATGAAGACTACTGTGTATGTTGACAGCCTTGCTTGGTTCATATCTGAAAGGCCAAATAAAAGTCATAATTTTACAAGGTGCCAAAGTCTACCCTCTTGAAGGGCATCCCGTTAAGGAAAGTACAGCACACATGGCCCTCCTTCCTCCTCTTTGTCTTGAGGCCGCTGATATACCTCAGAAAAAGTCCTCTAACTCCATAGTTCTGTAATTGCCTGTGAACACATATCATTTAGGAGGGACGTGAGGAAAGAGCACCAGTCACAATTACTGTAAGTGTTCACTCTCCATAATTTAAGGACATACAGGCTGCATGGGGTGGGCATTTAGTTCTCGATGGAAAGTACAAAGAGCACACAAAGAATACATCTATATTCTCCAAGGATAATGGAAGAGACTTTTAAAAATATTGAGAATAGCAAGGAATTGTGTTTTTGGCAGGGAAAACATATGGTGAAGATAGAAAAACACAAATAAGAAAAGAAAATCTTTTCAAGGGATTTTAGAGAGACCTCGGGCAGGCCTTCTTATGACAGGAAGAGAAAGGTGAGGTGGAATGAACTGGTAAGATAAAGTGACAGGGGCCACCCTTTCAAATGAAGTTGGTGAGAAGTATCTGGAAGAGGAGGGGGAACAAAAAGTACTTCAATACAAAATGATTTATGGAGGGAGGAAAAGTATGTTAGCAGACTGCTGCTTGTAATAAACAACAGAAAATAAAAGCGCAGGGCCTGGATGCTTCTGGTATGGCAAGTCAGGAGGAGGGCCAATGCATGACAGGGTGCCTGCTCAAAGCTTTGCAAAAAGTTTATGTGTGCGTTAATTGGTGGTAGCAGCTGAGGTTCTTTCGGACCATTGACCGTATGGCATCAAAATGGTTACCTCATATGGCCTATTTAAGCAAATGCATGAGGGCTTAAATTGAGGATGGGGTAAGATCACAAGCGCCATTCCCCCACACCCTGGTGTTCCACTTCAGTCTTTAGCATATTCAGCACAAAGGTCTAAAGGGGGCTTCAAAGAATATTCAGCTAAATTCTCTCAGCTGCCTCCTCATGACCTGGAACCCTGCATAATCAGCCGAATGCACTCAAAATCCGCATTCAGATATTCATGTCAAACACACAAAGGTCTGAAATGAAGCCAGGATGCACAAGGGTGTTGGAGGTGGGACATGCGTACATACCCCGTTTCCCTCCACAATTTAATAATTCACATAATAATAATTTATTTATATCCTGCCCATCTGGCTGGGTTTCCCCAGCCACTCTGGACGGCTCCCAACAGAATATTAACATTAATAATAATAAAGCTATAAAACAGCAAACATGAAAAACTTCCTGAAACAGGGCTGCCTTCAGATGTCTTCAAAAAGTCAGATAGTTGTTTATTTCCTTGACATCTGATGGGAGGGCATTCCACAGGGCGGGCACCACTACTGAGAAGGCCCTCTGCCTGGTTCCCTGTAACTTCACTTCTTGCAGTGAGGAAACTGCCAGAAGGCCCTCGGCGCTGGACCTCAGTGTCCAGGCTAAATAATGGGGGTGGAGATGCTCTTTCGGGTATATGGGCTGAGGCCGTTTAGGGCTTTAAAGGTCAGCACCAACAATACGCCAGCACCTGAATAGATCTATTGCTCAGTCCAAATCTGCTCCTAGAATGTATAGTGCTGGGGCAGCTGACACCATGGAGCACATTTCATCACAGAGCATGTTAGCAAAATGAATCATTCTTTCACAGGCATGTGACCCCCGAGATGGGTTGTAATGGGGAGGGGCGCCCCTCAGGCCTATAAATGTGAGCCACCCCTTCTCTAGCTGAACATTTGAAAAGGGGAAACTTGCAGGTCATGATGCCCAAGGAATCCAATCTTTGTGAATTTGGATGTAAATCGACTTTATTCTGCATCTTGTGGACGAAGGTGCAGATTGGGGTGAATCAATTGAATTTCACACTTCTCCAAATAGCGCAACACAGTTCTCAAATTAAAAAAATAAAAACCAAGCTGTGTTTTAAAATGCGTGTTTTGAAAGGAAGTGCATTTATAAATGTTTATTTTAGGTGAAAATGCATTTAGAAATGCATATTGAAAAGCTTATTTGTATTTAAACATTGATTTTTTAAAAAAAAAATATATTATAGATTCAATATTATAGATTATAGATTCAATGTGGAAATGGAATGTCAGTATAAAAATATGAATATCACACATACAAAAGTGGCAGAGCCTGGAACATGAGTGATTCCTCCCTTCTTGCAGTTAATTCTGATGCAAAGCTACAGTAAAGCCCCTTGTTTTCTTTACTCTAGTGACACATTATGTATTATTACTGTAATTATTATTCTGCTTCTCAAAGAACTATAAAAATAAGTTGCCCTTCTATTTGTGGGTAAACTCATAATTCTTAAGCAGAGGTGGCTGACCACACTCATCCTTGGCCAGCCCTTCAGGGCCCACGAGCCAGTGGTGGGTGTGTCTAAAAGTCCTTATAAGGCTCCTGGGTATGGAAGTTTAAACCTTCCTGCCTTTCTCCCACTCAGTCTATGTTTTTTTTCATTTTTTGCTACTACTCCCTAAACTGGTGGAGGCTTGGGGCCAGAAAAAAAGGAGGGGCAGGTTAGGAGGCCAGAATTTTTTTCTTGCGGTCAGCTCAGCCCCTGAGCCATGGTTGAGCCACTCCTGGCTTAAAGGAGGAGCCATTTTATATAAGATGGAAAGAGAAATGAATATCATGGCAATAGGAGACCTGCTGTTTTATTTTCAGCCACTACCATAGCTGTCAACTTTCAGATTTGAAAATAAGGGATCAGCGGCCTCGAAAATAAGGGATCAGTAGCCTCACCTGTCCCAGGGACAGTCTACAGGATATCTAAGAATCCGGGATAGCAGCAAGAAGCAGTGGGAAACAGCACTGGAACAAGGGAATTTCCCGCAAAAAAAGGGAAGCTATGGCCACTACCCTAAAGTTTTTCAACCCTGGATTTGATCTTTTTTCCCAATGATATCAGTGAATATGTGTTAAGACGATCACTCTAAGAATCACCCCCCAGAGTCATTCATAACAGCCAGTTTAGATGCCACTGGCATATTTCTAAAGACCCATCCTTTCCCCCCCTTTCTTCTGATGTACATCATTTTGCAATTACATACGTCGAATCTCATACACTGTCATGTACTGTGCAGCAAAAGGAAAAGCGCCCAGGTTCAACTCATTCTAGGGACCAGTACTGAGCACAGAGATCTCCATTTGTTTGTGCAATTAGCACGTGACGGGGACAAAATGAGCAAGAGAAATGTAAAGACAGGCAAAACAATCCCCAAATACACAGGCAAATTGGGCCCAAGGAAAATCTGTCAATGCCATAAAAGGAAACGCCCCCGGAGGAGCTGTCAAGCATATGGAAAGATTTGCATGGCATCAGAAATCACTGTGCCAGAGCATGCAAAGTGAAGCTTCAAGAGGCCCCAAAGGCACAATAGCAATATTCTGTACATGACCAGGATGTGTGCAATTTATTCATAGAGCTGGCAATCCATGCCAGCTCCAAGCCAACCATAAACCCAGAGGGTGAGTGGTGTGATGAGCTCAATGTGAGGGGACTTTCAATACAGTTCAAAATGGCTATAGGAGATGGGGAGGTTTTTTCATGGTGGTCTTCTGACTCAGGACTTGACAAGACTGCATGCAAGGCTCTTGACCTAATTTACCAACTTCTTGCAGACTTCTTGCCTAAGAAAGCTCAGTTGTCATATCCCACGATTTCATGGCCACGCTGAAGACCATCACATCCACAAGGATCTCCAAGACCCTCCTGTGGTTCACGGCTTATGAAAAGATACCATTTACAATACTGCTGTACTGAAAGATGGGGAGAGCCATAATAATAATAATAATAATAATAATAATAATAATAATAATAATAATTTGTTTATATCCTGCCCTCCCAGCCAAAGCCGGGCTCAGAGCGGCTAACAACAGTAAAAGCAACACAGTTTACATAAAATCACAATCAATTAATTGAAATTCATTCTAAAATCAATTCAGAATCAAATTAATGGCAACCATTGGGCTAGAGTTCTATGAGGATTACTGAAGTAGGGGGTCAGACTGTGCCATGGCCAAAGGCCTGGTGGAACAGCTCTGTCTTGCAGGTCCTGTGGAAAGATGTCAAGTCCCGCAGGGCCAAGGTCTCTTGTGACAGAGCGTTCCACCAGATTGGAAAAAGCCCTGGCTCTGGCTGAGGCCAGCCTAACCTCCCTGTGGCCCGGGATCTCCAAGATGTTTTTATTTGAAGACCATAAGGTCCTCCGTGGGACATACCAGGAGAGGTGGTCCCATAGGTACGAGGGTCCTAGGTCATATAGGGCTTTAACAGAGTGAAGGCATCTGTAGACTGGGCAGCAGCAGCCCTATTTGGATGGAGAAGAATATGTATTGATCCCTAGGATGGTAGTACAGTCGTACCTTGGAAGCCGACCAGAATCCGTTCCAGAAGTCCGTTCAACTTCCAAAATGTTTGGAAACCAAAGCAAGGCTTCTGATTGGCTGCAGGAAGCTCCTGCAGCCAATCAGAAGCCGCAGAAGCCCTGTTGGACATTCAGCTTCCAAAAATAGTTTGCAAACCAGAACAGTCACTTCCAAGTTTGAGGTGCCAAAATGTTTGAGAGCCAAGTTTGAGGTGCCAAAATGTTTGGGAGCTAAAATGTTTGAGAGCCAGTGTGGTGTAGTGGTTAAGAGCGGTAGTCACATAATCTGGGGAACCGGGTTCGCGTCTCCGCTCCTCCACATGCAGCTGCTGGGTGACCTTGGGCCAGTCTCACTTCTTTGAAGTCTCTCAGCCCCACTCACCTCACAGAGTGTTTGTTGTGGGGGAGGAAGGGAAAGGAGATTGTTAGCCGCTTTGAGACTCCTGAAGGGGAGTGAAAGGCGGGATATCAAATCCAAACTCTTCTTCTTCTTCTTCTTGAGAACTAAGCTGTTCAAAAACCAAGGTACGACTGTATATAAACAACACTGCAATATGTTTCATAAATATCTTTATGTCCCCACCTGCCTCATCCCCACCCTCCAGACAGGTTCCGCTGCTTTCACACATGTTGCATGTCCCCATGTCCCCTTCCTTCCAACTCTGCAGGGGTGAGGTTTGATTGGCCTGTCTTTCTATCAGAGAGAAGATGTAATCATTACCAACCAGACGAGATGTGACCGAACTTCTTACCTTGAACCACCAATGGTTTACTGGGCTCGACAGCCTAGGACCCCCCAACGTTGTTCATTTCCTGTGAGAATAAATGTGACTCTCAAACTGCAGCTTCACCCCATCATTAACTCACAAGGCTGCTCGCGTAAGCCCGTGCTAGCAACACTTTCTCCCCAGCATCTATATAGACAGGTAAGGTACCTAATTAGGCACAGGCTAAGCTCAGGGCAAGCCTAGCTTGTGCAGATTCACTGTCCAACAGACAACATAAGAATAACCTGCTGGATCAGACCAAAGGTCCACCTAGACCAGCATCCTGTTCTCACAGTAGCTAATCAGATACTTATGGGAAGCCCCCATGCAGAACCTGAATACTCTCCCCATTTGTGATTCTGGGAAGCTCATATCCAGAGACGTACTCCTTCAAGAAAGGAGGTAGAACACAGCCTTAAACTCCATGAATTTGTCTACTCCTCTTTTTCAGGCATCTAAGTTATTGACCATAACTACACCTTTTGACAGAGAATTCCATAGTTTTATCTATGTGCTCTATATCATAGATACATGGGTACAATTTTCATGGATATCCATGCACCAAATACACGTTACGAGTAGTTTTGTTATGAAAGGCATAAATTATGCTTAAATCGCTGTCCGAGCAAAAGGCATATGTGGTGATGAGAAAGTACTCACCCTTTCACTTTTATGCATTTTGCTGAGGAAAGAGGTGATTGAAAGCCAATGTTTACATTTGTATTCACAATCATACAACTGCCATCAAAGCTCCACTGATTTTAATTCAAGTCCATGAGAGGGAGGGGGGATTGTGCTCAAAGACAGCATAAATATCCCATGAGAAATGGTCCTCAGATTGTCATCTATGGATTGCCACAAATAGCAGCAGTCAAGATCTTCACATTTGTAATCTGGCCATTCCGTCATCTCATTTATTTAAGCTGAACATAACCTTGCTGCCTGGACATCTCTGCATTCTGGACTGAACATCCTTGTGCACAGGAGAACCGGTTGATCTTGGATGGATGGCTTCTCTGGGACCCCCCTCACACTTTGTTTGATGTTGAGATCAAGGATCTCAACATGTTCTGTTTGCTTTGTCAGGACAATGTTTTCAGAGTTCATTATGATGGCATCAATTCTAACGCTTGGCACAAAAACATTTGATGACCTTCGTAGGTGGGAAGAAATATGTAGGCAGAGATTCCATTAGTCTGAGAGAAGAAGGGAAATGCTTCCACTCAATGCCATTCCAATGTGTGAATTACAGCTGGCGTTAAAAATGCCCAGTACTGAGGTGCAATAAGGAACAATGCAATTAAAGAGCATGAAACATATTGCATTTTCAGCTTTTGCATTAATCTTCTGTTAAGAAAATGAGTAGTCTAGGCTTCCGACATGATTGTTCTGAAGGTAATATGAAGGATCCTTTTCAGTCTGAGGGCTGTACTACCTTCTGAACGGCCACCCGGGAGCCTCAGGCCAGCTCTGGGTGTGGTCAAGAGCAAAAGTGAGTGGAGTAGTGAATGTAACATTTACCTCAGTGCAGTAGGCTGGTTTCTACACACACACACACACACACACACACACACACACACACACACACGTCTATTCTTCAACCAGGCAAGCCAGAAGCATTATCAGAATTTAATGACACATTGAAGGGGGTGCAAAGCAGGGCTCCTAAGAGGCATAACTGGGGACAGAGTGTGACCTAGGGAGATTCCCAGGGGACAAATGAAGAGGTTTGGAGGGCCACATGTTACCCTCAGGCCTGAGGTTCCCCACCCCTACAATACAGCAATATGAGAACTTTTAGGTGTGGTAGACAAATCTCATTTTGGAAAGATTCAGTTGACCATTTGGTGATTAAAAGTGGCATCTGCTACCAAAGATAGTGGGAGTGATCCTGATAGGCATTGCAGTCAACCATTCCCCTCTTCCAGGCTATTCCAATGCATTCTTCTCCCTTCCCTCAACTCACCATGTTCCATGACCACTGAGCATGCCTAGTCTGCCATTTCTTTGAGGAGGTCTGCCCCTTTAGGCTTTCTTTGCCCAAAGCCACAGAAAGTAAATGCTCAGCTGATTTGTGCGCTTTTGGCACAGAGGATGAAAGACTTGAACCTCTTGCATTTTCCAAGGATTTTTCCTGGGATTCTCCTTATATGGCAATTTTGGGAACAAATTTTTTCAATTCTTGCAGAAAGATTTTGCAATACAAATGTCTAGATCTTTGTATTGCCAAGGAATTAATTCCATATTTGTGTTACATAACAATTGAATAATTCATGTTATATCTGGTTGTAACATATATTTCTCAACATTGGATTTGGTCCCTAATTGTTCAAATACCAATATTCAGAAATCAATATGGTAAGACTGCCTGGTCTTAAGATGAGAGCATCATTAATTTTCAACCCTTCCAATATTATATTTTTAACAAATGTGTGTATCTTCCAGAAATGCATGTTTCTTATTTCCTCCTCCTCCTTCACTATTTCTTTTCTTTTCTTTCTTTCTTTTATTAACAAAGCTATGGTTTGTATTAAGAAGCTAGGTTTTAATTTCGATCTATACAATATCCAACTTCTCCTAAATAGCATAATTGATTGAGCTTACTGATTTATAAAAATAAAACAACCACCCCTATCTGTTGTCTTGAACAACGAAAGATTTGTTTGGCTAGTCTAAAGCATTCCCAGGTGACTGCTAATTTCATTGCGTCATATTATGCTATGGAAAACCCATATGCTTTTTTTATCTTGATTGAGGTATAGTTTTAAAAGGATATTTCCAACCTCTAGAAATCTATTGATGTATTTTTGCTTTCATTTTGCTTAATCAATTGATTAAAAAACATTTGGCAGAATCATCATTCTAATTGCCAGTAACCTCTCTAAACAGGAGAACTTTAAAATGCTCTATTCTGCATGCTGTTTCCAGATAATCTTGACCAGAAACCCATAATTCTATTTATAGGTAGCAGTTATATTTTCAAAATGCTGATGTCAAAGTACTGGATTCCTGAATCTCTCCACAGATTCCTTATTACTGACAGAGTATTTATGTCTAGAATTTCTAATTTCTTTAACTTAATCTTTGAAGATCAATTGAAATCACCAAAGAGGCTGAAAACAAGTAACATTTTGAAGAGCGAGTCTTTACCATGAGTAAATACATTATCAAGGGTAGCTGTTATTGCAATCTCTTTTGCATATTTGATTCTTATCCTTCTTTTAATCAATTCTGTTAAACTTTTTGCAGTCCCTTGTCAGGGTTGTATGTGGTCATTAACAATGGTGATAACAAGCAGCCCTGTCTTGTGATTTTACTCCAAGCAAATTTCTTTATTTTTGCTTTATTTTCTTTCAGAAGACCCTGTGTGGTGAAAAGGAAGTCGAGGGAGACCAGTTACCACTATTGAAGAAACCAGCTCCAGTTATGGCCTTGGTTAAAAATCTTATGTTCCACATGATCCACACTGAGGTACTTTCCTGTGTGGTTTATCATTAATCCCTGAACGCAGTACAGCAAGAAACTTGTATGTGTCTGTACCCACTTCCTCATAATGCTTAGATATCTGTATATGTATAAGAGAAAATAATCAGCAATTACATTACTAACTAGATGAAATGTGACCAGCTACCAATCACTGTACCTCTGGTCATAAACAGAGAAGATAAGAGAGGGAAGGAAATTCTCTTCACAAAGAGGCAGAGTTCAAACTTGTCTGCTTTCTGTGAATCACAGAAATGGCCACAGACAGACACCAGATAATAAACTGCCGTAGACTAGGTGACTCTTTAATCTGCTTGAAAAAGTCAGTTCCTCCATCCAGCATCATTATGTTAGGCCCACCTATCTGCCTGATTCCAGACTTTTCATTTTGAAAGCTACAGAAGGATTAGCCAAGAGACCACTAGAGGAACTCTCTTGCCTGTGAGGTTTGTCAGGATAATTGAAACCCACGAACATATTGTTGCAAATGGCGAGAATCAGGGGGAATCACATGGAAATGTTTGATTTCCCAGCTCTTCAAGTTTCAAGTGGCTTCTCCTAACAAATGTGCCATTGATATACATGTAAAGGACTGACAGTAGCCAAAGTGAAACCTATTTTTAGCAAAATTGCTGAAGTGGCTAGATGGAGGAGCAGGCTTATTTTGAATTAGAGTACTCGTAACGCTGTGACATAATGATTATTTCAGAGAACACAGCTTCTTAAGTGTGTGATATGGACCACCACAGTATCAGGGTTGTGTGAGCAAGACATGTGTGATGTGTTTGTAGAGATGCTGTACATTTTTTTCACAGTGTGCTGTCAAGGCTCCCCTCCTGCCCCTCTACAAGAAATGCTATGACCCAAGATGAAATCACCGTTTGGTTTACAATGAACGAAGTGGACTCAGCAGTAGGACCTCACACCTGCTCACTCTAAAAGAAGAAGAAGAAGAGTTTGGATTTGATATCCCGCTTTATCACTACCCGAAGGAGTCTCAAAGCGGCTCACAATCTCCTTTCCCTTCCTCCCCCACAACAAACACTCTGTGAGGTGAGTGAGGCTGAGAGACTTCAGAGAAGTGTGACTAGCCCAAGGTCACCCAGCAGCTGCAGGTGGAGGAGCGGAGACGCAAACCCGGTTCCCCAGATTACGAGACTACCGCTCTTAACCACTACACCACACTGGCTCTCAGCTAAAGCTAAAGACATCCAAAAGCAAGGTTTCTTAGGCACTTAATCAAATTTTGCTGGATTTCTCAAAGTATGCTAGAATCTCTCTGAAGTGCACTTATGGTACCATTCTACAAGTATGAGAGCCTATTATGAGATCCATCACTGAACAATGCAGAAGCAAAAAAAGTAAATTATTGAAATCAGAAATCAGTAGTCAAGTAGGAACTTAGTTTCATGATAGGAAAAGCGCCTGCTTCAATTCTGAAAGAAATTGTGTCTATATTTCTTTGGTGCGATGGCCTGAACTCTTTGTAACAACTTGACTGGTAAAAACAGAAAGGATGATGTTTTTTAAAAAAGTTTATGTGGATTTCCAAGAGAAGCACCCTGTGATTTCAACTCAGTGGTAATAGTCCTATTCAAAATAGTTAGATTTGTATTGCATTGTACTGGGACAGTCCTTCAGAGACAAAAGCACATTGGTCTGCTAAATAGAATGGCCCAGATTAAATGTTAAGCCTGCATAGCTGCTGGAAGGCTGTGTGTTTGGGGGGGCGGGGAGAAGGAGGAGATGCATTGATGAGCAGTGACTTGCAGGGTGTTGAGAAGAAATGACCCCACAGCTTCCATACTTCATGTCAGAACAGCTGATTGATGCCATCACATGTAGGGATGCTGGAGAATTCTGATTGGAGGGGGGGATTGAAAGTTGCTGAAATTTGCACATTTGTGGTCGCGAATGAAAATTAGTCAAGCAAATACAGTTGGTATTCACTTGCTCTTTTTCAGTTCACAAATGATACATAGTTAATTTCTTAATTAAAAACATGGTTTTGAGGCATCCTTCATCATTGGAATGAATGTAAGTTATGTAAGGCACAAAAATAATTACATAAATTATGTAACTTATGGTAAACAGTGGACAGTGAGACAAACAAGGCAGTGTTTGGCAGAAACTGAACTGCGATGGAATGAAAACACTGCTGATTCTGACAAATGCCAGTCAGAAGAGAAATTGCTGCCTTCTTACATCCCTAATTGCATTGTGAAACCCCCATGTTGGAGGGTGAGGAGGAACACACCCTCATCCAGCTAAGGTTGCACATCACTTGTGAAAAGACACATCACTGAACGGAAAGCATTAAATTTCTTTCAAATGGGTGGCCCTTACTCAAGCTGCGTCAGAGCTAGAAAACCGGTTCTAAGTTTGGACCAGTTTGAAGGTGCTTGAAAAATGCTCCAAACAACACAAACCATTAGCTTGGTCTTCCTCTCATAAAGATGAAACCTTGGAACTGGGACAACGTTAAGTCCTTTTCCCAAAAGAAAACAATTGAGAGGTGAGCCGAAGTCAACAAGTGAAAGACCCATTTCTACAGCTGGTTATTGAGAAAACCAGAAGACAAGAGCCATCAGCTACTGCTGTGCCCACAAAAAGCTCTTAGTCCAAAGAAGGAAGATACAAGATCGGATGCACCTCCGACCACATCCTGCTTCAAAGTTCATTCTAGGGTTTTCCCATTTGGGGGTCTTCCGGAGCTTGCCCACCCAGGAGGTGCCCTCCAGGAGCAGAGCTAATAGAAAACCACAAGCCAGCCCCTGCCTCTGTGCAGCATGGGGTTCCATCAGCACAACGTGCCCCGACTAATTAATAGCAGAGCCCCCCTTCCCCAGAGGGCAAACAAAATGAAAGGGAAAAAGCTCCGTTTTCAAAGCAATCATCCTGCACTTCAATGAAGATTTCTCTCACTCCCTCTTTTTTTTAAAAAAAGTTTTAATATACACACTAAATTAAGCTTGAGGGGAAAAAGGAGGGGGGCATTTCATCTTTAATCTATTTACTTCTGAATATTTAACATACAATTCTGGCACCAATCACCAGATTTAACTGGAAAATTACTCACTAATCTGTTTGCTTATTTGGAATAATTGGGTAGGCTGCCAAGGAAGAGGATTTCCTACCCTGTTTAATATCTCAGTTAGTAGTCCAATTTCAGCTTGGCGGCATAATTACTCTGACAGAGCTGTAGCCACAGGGCCTGTGAGTGGGGCTGCTTTTTAAACCGTAAATTATGGAGGATTAGCATTTATGAATTTTAAATCAGGGCTGTGGTAGGAGACACTAAAGCTGCTTAGAGATTGCAAACCACAGCATTCAGGCACAAGCTATTAACACTTTCCTCCCCGGTCCTCCTCCCCCCTCCCCTCCAGACCAGTGATGAACAGAAAGGAATTTCTCCTTCTACCTTTGTTTGCCATATTATCCAGTGCCACTTATACTTGAGCTTTGCAATTAATTAGCAAAAGAGAGCAGGACAAGTCTGCCTGAAGGTTACTTATAGCCCAATCCAGTGCTTGCTTACTCAAAAGTAAGAGCCACTGGGTTTCAATGGAGGGGAAGAATTGCATTATGTGGCTCATACAGAGCTGGTCTTTCTCAAGGTTATCATAAAAAGAAGAGCTGCAGCTCAGAGCATCTACTTTGCATGCCAAACATCCATGTTGAGTCCATGACATCTCCTGGGAGGTTTGGGACTATCCCCTGTCTAAAACCTTGGATAGCTGCTGCCAGGCAGTGTAGACCAGGGATGGGGAACCAGATCTCCTGCACATTTCGCGGGCCAAGTTTGCCTACCTATCAATCACCTGATGTCAGAGTCCCATGCGGTGACCCTTTGCAAAGTGACATCAGCAAGGAGCTTCACAAGACCTGACAATCAGCTGACTGTCAGCTCTTGCAAAGCCCTGTGCACAGCGCTTTGCATAGAGTTTGGCAGATGCTACCAATCAGCTGATCAGCTAAGCCTTTCAGCTGAACTGGGGTTTCACCTGCCCTTAGGCAAGATTAGCATGGCTTGGCCAAAATGGCACTGCCCCAAGATGCCAGGTCCTGCTACCAGACCTAGCATTGCTGCCCCTAGATATTTGTCAGTGCACACTCACCACCCCTTTCCTGACGAGTGCAAATAGGGTGACCACACGCAAAGGAAGGCAGGGCTCCTCAGTCCTTGACAGTTGGATAGACAAGAGAATTGCAGTAGCTGCAGTTCTGAAGAACATGGGAAACTGCCTTACATTGAGTCAGACCACATCCATCAGTCTCAGCATCGTTTACACTGACTGGCAGCAGCTATCCAGGGGTTCTGGCAGGGAGTCTTTCCCAGCCCAAACTGGACATGCCAGGGATTGAACCTGTGACCTCCTGTACTTAAAACAGATGCTCTACCTCTGAACCAAAGCCCCTTCCCAAAATGCTTTTCATCCCTGCAAGGTAAACTGTGCCTGTTTTCTCTTCTACCAAACTGTCAGAAGTAGGGGTAGGACTTAGGGGAGCCTAGTCCTACTTTGCACCAAGTCACCCACTTCTCTGCCTAGCCAGATGAGCGGGGGATAAATAATAAAATTATTAGTATTAGTATTAGTATACAGTTTGGTAGACCAATGTTTATTTTTAAAGAAGGAACCTCCAATTTGGTTATTAGGACAACCAATATTTAAACACTGGCCTATATTTTAAACACACACACACACACACACACACACACACACACACACAAACTGCTTAAAACATGAGCTGTTGGTATGAACTCTGCCACACTCCCGGCTCAGAATCTGTAGCCAGTGAGCTTGCTGCTGTTGTCTTTGCCCATCGGGGCTCATGATGGGGGTAAATCCTCCCTTTGATGTATGCATTAAACTTCTTTTAAGGCCAATGAGAGCAATGTACACGCACAGAATGTGCAATGCCCTGAAGAGAGAGAGATTTAAAAACATTCTGCCATTTGCTGAACCACTTTGAACACAGGGAATGTTCCTCGTGGGAGAGAGTGTAGATCTTGGATGCTACTGAAAGTGCATCCTGGGGAGAAACTTGTACATTTCCCCTCCAGGCTGTGATTCAACTTGAAACTTGTACCTGGTGGAACTACATGGGAGGCTCAAGGGCATCTGGAAATGAATGCCCTTGCTCCTACTAATAATTATCATTATCATCATTATCATTTCATATCTAGCCTGCCCTTCATTGATACAGGATCCAAAGGAAGGTTACATCCTAAACATATACATATACAATAACAGTTTGGCTATTAATATAACCTTAATGAAATCTAATATTTATAAAATAACCTTACTTATTCTGCTACCACACCGTAAAAGGTAAAGGTAAAGGGACCCCTGACCATTAGGTCCAATCGTGGCTGACTCTGGGGTTGCGGTGCTCATCTTGCTTTATTGGCTGAGGAAGCCGGCGTACAGCCAGCATGTGGCCAGCATGACTAAGCTGCTTCTGGCGAACCAGAGCAGCGCACGGAAATGCCGTTTACCTTCCTGCCGGAGTGGTACCTATTTATCTACTTGCACTTGGACGTGCTTTGGAACTGCTAGGTTGGCAGGAGCAGGGACCGAGCAATGGGAGCTCACCCTGTTGTGGGGATTCAAACCACCGACCTTCTGATCAGCAAGTCCTAGGCTCTGTGGTTTAACCCACAGCGCCACCCGCATCCCTTGCTACCACACCATACCATTGCAATAAATATGGGGCGGCTGAGCAATACCCGTCAACTGCCCCGGAAAAACTGTGACATCCTGGCTTTACCCACGAGAGCATGGCAGACATTTTGAGCACCTTGCTCTCGCACAATTTCAGGATGAGATCTTGCCCATCCCTCCCTCCAGCAGTTTTTCCAGGTCCACAATCTCACATGGGTCATGGGACTTGCACAGGACTTTGGACCCGGAAGATGGTGTCTCGGATTTGGGCAGCATCCCATGGGAGGATATGTGAGGGGCCAAATGGCCCTGGCTTCTCTATGTGGCCCACAGAACTCTCCCTAGGCCACACCCTTCACAAGCCATATTCTGTGCTCAATGCTTCTGCCTCGCTTGATTGTGTTCTTGAATGCTCATGCCTCATTTGCCTGGCTAGAGTATGGAGAGATGTGTGTGTGTGTGTGTGTGTGTGTGTGTGTGTGTGTGTGTGTATGGAAATATCTGGTGCAAAGGTGAGGCTCACATCCTTTGCTCTGCCCACTTTTGCCTCTGGCGCTGCCCCTCAGTGGCATATGTCCCCCCAGAAGCTTGCTTGGAAGGGAATGTGATCCTCTGGTGAAAAAAGGTTCCCGTACCCCTGCATTACAGCTAGGCTCACACCAGCAACCCCCCTCCACAGCTAAGGCCTAGAGAAAGAGTTGAGTCTTTAGGTAGCGCAGAAAATAAAAAAAAAAATGTTGATACAGCTGAACTTCAGATAGTAAGGTAGGTGGGTAGGTAGGTAGATAAGAGAGAGAGAGAGAGAGAGAGAGAGAGAGAGAGAGAGAGAGAGAGAGAGAGAGATATCACTGGGTTCATAAATTGTATTTTGGGTTTTTATGTTGTAAACCACCCTGTGATCTTCAGAGGATGAGTGGTATAGTAGTAGTAGTAGTAGCAGTAGTAGTAGTAGTAATGATTATGATGATGATGATGTTGTTGGCACCAGGGACCAAAGCAAACCAGATGTAAAATGGTAGTGAGGAGCTGATAATGATTAGGATTACAGAAGGAACAGATTGGAGTTCCACCGTGCTGTGACCCTTATGAGAATCATTCACCCAAAGTTCTTACCTGCATTGGCCCAATGGAACTTCATCTCCCACTTACACCGGCTGTTATGTGTATTAATAGAAAGGCACATATAATGTCAGGTGTAGATTGGTCCTATATTGCTGGAAATCAGGGTTTACTAGACTGGGAAAAATACAGGATCTGTGCTGAAAGTCCCTTTTTTATCATTCCTTAGGCAGGTAGGGGGCAGAATAAAACCCTCTGGAAAGGTGAGGTGAGAAATTTATCTGAATTTCTAAGGGTTGCCTTAGTTAACCTTAGTTAATGGTAGGGACAACTACTGATTTCTGCATGTTTCAGTGTAGATCCAGCTGGGGCAACTCACCTAATATGATACAAAAAGTGACACACATACACACACACTGGTTGCCAGAATAGGGAAATTGGGAAGGCCTTTCTAAAAGATCTCAAGAACACAATTCTAATGGAAGAGAAAGCAGGAGTTGCCTTTACAACTGTATTCAAAAGGCTTGCTCAATTATTCAGACCTCACCATGCAAGGAATTTGAAAGGCTTGCCTATGGAATATTTTGGATAACAACTCTGAGGTGATGGAGATCTTCTGTGTCAGAGTTAAAAAATAAATCTTACACAGGGCTGATATTAGTATTTCCGTGACTTCTGAAATGCTTGACAGCCATAATTAATGCTAGACATACATAACACAATCCACTGGGACCACAGAGAAGTTCCTTTGTGCAGGCCCTCTTGAGGTAAATGGGACACATTTTTACTCTTTCCATGCTCAGAGGAATGGAAGAAGCTTGAAATGATGGTTGTGTGAAAGTGCAGATCCGGTTCAACTAATGTGATCCTACCCTGAAACTCACCCAGCCTCCATGATTTGAAAGGACACTTGGGGAACTGGTTGATACACCAACTTTCCATTTTGTTCAGATCTTAAGGTCTGATTGCTTCAGTTCTTCAACATGTTTCAGCAGATTTTGGAGTACATGAGTGACACCCAGAAATCTGTAGGGCAATGATCCAGTCAAAGCTCAGCATGCTTCACATCTCTTCAATTTCAATAGGGAAAAGCTAAGCACCCACTCTTTCACACTAAAATCAATAAGACTTAAAAGTGCCAGATATGATATGTGGCTGATATGTGCTCCAAGGCTTTCAATTTGCCCCCAATCATTTTTAAAGCATGTTTGCTGGGGGGGGGGCAATTTTAAGAGCAGAGGGGCAGGTAGTGCTAAAAAGACATGATTGGAAACAGACCCCCTTTGATCACACTATGGTGGTCAGAGTTCCATCACCTTTCCTTGGAGTTTCTTGTCAAACACATAGGTTTGCTGTCATCATATGGAGTTGGAGCCTCAGTCAGGTCCAAGGTACATGTTATGGGATGCATACAAGTCACTACTAAACATCACACCTTTCTGCATTTGCCCAGTAAAGTTTAGTTAAAGAAGATGGATGGCATCACATTACCATAGTTAGAGTCTCCCTACTACTGCTCTTTGCAGGGTTGGGGGAAAGACATTTATAGTGTGATGTCGTGTTACTCATGTTATTAGACTAATTGTTTGCCTGGGGAAAGAAGTGGCAGGAGCAGGCCTCTCGTCACATGTAGTTGAGACCCTGGCCTTATAGCTGCACACATGTTATGCACACATGGACATAGGTCATTGGCTTGACCTCCAAACCACAGACTCCTGGGATGGATGGACGGACTGATTGATTGATTGATTGATTGATTGATTGATTGATTGCAAGGGCTGTATACCACTTAATCAAGCATATCTCTAAGTCACTCACATAACGGTATGAAATATTCACTAAAAAGGCAATAAAAACAGACATTAAAAATAGCAGGCAATAAAAAAGTGTCCAGGAAGAAAGGGGCTGATAAAATCAACAGTTTTAGCTTGAACTGTGATCCCATTTCTGTTCTGAAAATGAATATGTTGTCTAAAACCTGGGAACACAGATAACACAAAGTTTAAAACTATCATCACTAATTGGTGCTGCTTTTATATTCACTAATGTTTTCAGTATTCATGGTAGAAAATAAGATCAGAGTAATCTTATTACGCATTTGTGTCCATAGTTGCAGGGACCTACATTCAAGGCAAGGGGAGTAGTAAAGAGACGATACTTCATGCCTGTTTTGTTGGTTTTTAGCCAATTAGGAAATTCCTGCTCAGACAAAAAGAACACCCTTGGTGTTTCCTTGCTTGCCTGATGACCTCTAATCAAATACATCAATAAGATGCTCAGCACTGAAATGAGAACAAAATGAGTGTGCCAGGTGAGATGGCAGCCTTACAGATTGATATATTCAAATGTTTATATCCTGTCCATTAAGTATGAATGCTGTCAGGATGGCTAAGAACTGAGGTGGACAATACATGCTGGAAAGAATTTGAGCATGGCTTCCTGCCTATGTGAGCACCCCTACTTCAATTCAAGCAAAGCCCCTATCAAAAAAGCATGCCCATATAGAATGCTAGAGCGTCAAGGAAAGTATTTCTCATACTTGGGTCTCCAGCTGTTGTTGACTACAACTCCCATCATCTCTGACCACTGGTCCTGCTAGCTAGAGATGTTGGGAGATGAAATCCAACAACAGCTGATGACCCAAGTTTGAGAAGCACTCGCCCTTTCCCCAGCAGCCTCACTTATCACATGTAGGACAATTTATTTTTTATTTCCATTCCCTTTCAAAATAAATTGGAGACCACATGGTTTCTTCTATCCCAACGAAGAGTACCTGTGATTCCCAGGCAGTTTCCCACCTAGGCACTGATTCAAACCTGCTTAGCTTCAGTGAGATGGTGGCCTCAAATGCATTTAGACTATGCTATAGGATAGCATACTGCATCCTGAAATAGTTCAAAGGAACAGTTAGACACATGCCAAGGTGACCAAGACCCTGGCAGGATTGCTGGAGTGGCTGGCCCTTAACCCTAACACCCAATTTTTTATTGAAAACAGCCTGCTGTTTGCAGAGAGAAATACACGTGTTTGCATTTTCCTGCAGGGAGTAACAACAGTTGGTGGTGAACAGCTTAAAGTGGGAAAACAGCATAGTGGGAAGGTTTCTTAGGCAATACACCCCGAGCAGTATCTCCAGCACACTGGCAGCCCCACCACCAGCCCTGTCACAGTTGCATTTTTCTAGGGAAATATGTAACATGTAGTTTGGCTTTGGCCCCATGAGATATGGCCACATAAGTGTTTGTTGGGACCTCATGGTTGTAGTTGTGGGCCATCTCAAAACCAGTTTACATATACATCTGCCTGCGTACATGAGCAACCACAGATTAAACTCCATTTACCTCATGTCAGCTCAAACACATTCGCTTCAATCCAGAGAGGCCTTTCACAAATGGAAAAGCCCTTCTGCCTATGGAAGTTAGCCACACCAAATTCCTTCAGCTTCCACAACTTCTTGTAGTCCCTTTCGCCCCACCCCATTCCAGAAAGTCTCTTGGCCAAGAAAATGTGATGAAAATGATGTATAGATGGTATATTACACCTGTCAAGTTAGCGAAAGTGTATAAAGTCAGTAATAAATGTTGGAAATGTAAAGAAAAAGAGGGAACATTTTATCACATGTGGTGGGAATGTAAAAAGGTGAAATGCTTCTGGGAGATGATATATAATGAGTTGAAAAAAAATGTTGAAATATACATTTATAAAGAAACCAGAAGCATTTCTATTGGGCATTGTGGGGAGTGACATAAATAGAAATGAATGTAAGCTCTTTTTATATGCAATAACAGCAGCAAGAATATTACTGGCCCAAAAATGGAAGCAAGAAGAGTTACCAACGATTGAAGAATGGGAGATGAAGTTAATGGACTATGCAGAATTAGATAAACTAACAGGAAGGATTTGAAACCGGTGAGACCAGAAATTCACAGAAGACTGGAGTAAATTTACGGACTATTTGAAAAGTAATTGTGAAGAACAGACAACGTTTGTAGGGTTGCAAGAAGTTTTGTGAGGAGTATTATTAGAAGTATTGTAAAAATGGACAAGGGGGAGGATGATTTGTTAAGAGATGTAAAGGCAATATAAAGTTAAGAAATGCATAAGAAGTGGTTAAAACGGTGGATCATCATAGGCCTGATGGAAGTCTAAAAAGATTGTATAAGTGATAAGTTTTGTGGTACATTTTATAATTTATATGTTAAAATTAATAAAAAATATTACTAAAAAAACACCAGAAAGTCTCTTGGGCCTCAAGAGTAGCTTCTGGGGGTGCCAAAAGCTGTAGTGGAGGAAACAGACAAGAAAGCCCCATTGTCTAAATGGAGTTCCTCACAATGTTCTGAAGATCCAACCCAACATTCTTGACTGAGCCAGTTCATTTATTGTACTGTGAATCGTCAAGTGCAGAGTAAGCAAGTGACATATTGTGATGTGTGAACTAGCCTTCCGATTGTCCTTTAACTTGCATAGAATGCCTTCATTCCCCAGAATTAATGTAATATGCAACAAATGGAAACTGATGGATTTCTTACTGTAAAATACTCTCCTGGAATACATTTGGGTGGTTTCCCCCCACCCCACCCCCCATTGCTATTCACTGTTTAACAGTCTGAAAGGAAGCCACCTCCAACTGGAACTGATTCACTACATTGCCACAGGGGCAAAAGCCTAGCACATTTCTTACATGTATCTCCTGTACCTTCCAAAGTTTCTTAGTGCTACATGCAGAGTTCTGAGCTGGCAGAAAAGAGCAGGATGTGAGTTGCAGTGCTCCTAGCTGCATTGCAGGAGAAGCCCGTAAAACACTGCTTGCACTCTTAGGAGTTTAAAACACCTCACTTGTCATTTTTCTTCTTTTAATTTACCAAATAAAAGAATTGCTCCCAGGAAGACATATCTATATACCAAATTTAAGCCCAGGGGAGTTTGTATATAGCTTAGCTATAAACTTTGAGGGGGATGGACTGGAAACATGGCTAGCTTACACTCATGCACAGGAGATGGCTCTGAAAAGGCTCTCAGAGCCCTCCACCCAGAGTTATATTTTACATTTTGCTTAAAAGCGATCCAATATCCCTATGCCTATAAATCACAGTGGAGACGAAAACAAAAGCAAACTGAGAAGCAAAAGGTAAGAAAACTGATTTTTCCTGGTTGTTGTGTGCATGTGATCGTGTTGGGGTAATTATATAAATAAAATAATAGTCCCAGTTCCCCACGATTTGTTGAACGTCAGGCTCCAGCCACCACCAAAATTCCCTATTGTCCCTGTAAGATTTCTTGCATGGTTCTTTTGGGAATACGCTAGAACAGGTGATAAATGGAAGAGTGCCCCTTCTAGAGTCCTTGCTGTGTTTTGTGATAACTCATTATATTTCTTTCTTTACAAATAGCCCCATTAACGCTCCAGAACTGAATGGAATCATAAAGCCTGAACCGCCCCTCTACCATTTGAGTGAAGCTAGAGGTATTGTTTTATGAATTACAGGGCTGCCAAAGCTGATTTATTCAGGCAAAGCCTTCAAAGCTGAGTCACAGATCTGTTTGGGTTTGTACTGACTGCAAGAAAAAAAGGAAATACTTCCCCCTGCAATAAAGGCAATATAATTTAGCTATCACTTTATTGAATTATATCGAATATATCGTTTCTCTTCGATAGGGTTGAAGAGAGCGCGACACCCCTCCTCCCCCCTTCTAGCTGAAAAAGAAAGGGGGGGAAACCCAGTGAAACCATTTATAGGCAAATTTAAAAAATAGGAGAGAGACTTGAGCTCTTTCAAAGACTTTGCAGCCTCAATAAAACCTTCTATATTCCGAAATTAAATGTCACTCTTAGGCAGATGATTCTAAACAAGACTCCTATAATCCTTTCTGTTATGGGGCTATTTATTTTTGTCTGGGAAAAACTTCAAAGCAGCCCATGACAGATAATAAAAAATCAAAATTAGCATTCCAATGAGGATTTTTTTTTAATATATAAAAAAGAATTACTTTTACAGTTCCTCTGCAAAGGAGAACTAAACTCAGTTGCTTCAAGTATATTTTTTAATCTCGCTCATTCATCATTTTTTCAACCAAGTTGCGGGGAAGGGGGGGGAGAGAGAAACAGATTCTCATGAAAACCAATTTCCCCCTCTAAAAATATCTTTGAAGAACCCCCAGATAGCCACTACACCATATTTCTGCTTCTTCATTTTTTATATTTCTCTTCCGCCTTTCTTCCAGGGAGCACAAGGCAGCATACATGGTTCCCCCTCTCTCCATTTCATGCTCACAACGACCTTGTGCAGTAGATTAGGCTCAGAGGCAGTGATTAGCCCAAGGTCCCTCAGTAAGCTTCATGGCTAGGAGGGGGGATTGGAACCTGGGACTCCTCAGTCCTAGTTCAAAACTCTAACCCAGTGTTTCCCAGAAGTGACCCCAAAACATCACCTCGTGGGGCAAGGCGTTTGCAGGGTTTTTCAGATATTTGTGATTTCACTTAAACATGCAGTGCTTTGGAATATAACCCTCACATAAATTTGGAGTTGCCTGGATGTGACAGCATGGAGAGGAAGAAATAGATATCTAATCTAGGTAAGGGAGGGAGAGTAGGAGACAGGGCAAGAGAGAGCAACCATACGCTGTGGTGGTCAAGAGAGTCTCCTAGTTTGCTCACCGGGAATGACTGTGTACATTGAGAAAGTTACCAGCTCAAAGCCAGCTATGTGCCCCTAGTTGGCCCAGAGAACTTCTGTGGGGAGCTGTGTTGTGTAGTGATCCCCCGAGGTGGAGTAGAGTCTGGTGGGTGGGCTGCCCCCAGGCTGGGAGGAGTGGCTAGTGGGGACAATGAGGTGCAAAGACTAAGAAGGGTATCACTTCCAGGTCAGGCATTGGAACTAACATGTAGGTCCTGAACAAAGAGCAAAGCCTGTTGTGTGGATCCCTTTGGGGAAATATTTAGGAGCCACTCAAGCAGTGTAGCATAGAGACAAGGAGATGGTGGAGGGAAGTTTCTGCAGAATTTCAATGAGTGTTACCCAAAAAAAGGGCATTTGGTTGGGGTGGGGCTTGCTGACATTAAACGGAGAATTCATTTGTAGCGAGTGAGTCATTGTGAGGCTATAATGCCCCTGTAACGTTACCATAAAGGATGCCCTAGGCATGCCTAGTACACTGGTGAATGGCAGCCTTTGCACTTGTCCGTGTAAGGCTGGCAAACAGAGAGGAGCCATCGAGCTTACAGATCTCCAGTGTTTGAATGTTCTGCATCACTCAATGGTTTGGGGGCCCAGGCAGTCTCTCCCCTTGTCACATCTCAAGCAAAGCTGATTTTGTGATGCCTTTGTTATGCAAATAAGATACTAAAAGAGTCTTCAGATTCACTAAGGCGAAAAGCACACTTCTATAGAATTGCAAAAGCTCACTTCTGTGTGGCAAGCATTTCAGATCCTTCATCCAATCCCTTTTTCTATTTGCTGGTGTTTTTCTATTTATTTCTCTCATATATCTATATATGCATTTCCTTCCCATGCCCCAGCCAAGCTCACTTGGGTAATTCCATATAGGGCACATTCTTCAGCATTTTCTCCCCATTACTTAGTAATTATTGAATGAAAAGATGTTCCTTAATAACATTGTGTTCAGAAGCAAAACACAGAAGAGGGAAACTTTTGCTTTTTAGCCTGCAACACTCCACAGACTGCTTTGATATTCTGATCTCACCCTTACTCAAGTACATTTCTTGAAAACGAAGGGCAGTTATGTTAAGTCGATCACTTAAATGCTGGTTTTGCTCATTTAAAGACACAACGACTGCTCTTTGCTATGTTCACTAAAATCTGCTTGACACAAATTAAGCTGCACACAGACACACACAATTATGAGCCAGAAGAGACTATTTTCAATTGCACTTGAAGGGTCCTTCATATATATGCGTGTGTGTGGTCTAATAATTTAATATTGTTGTTATTATTTCCATTTAAACTGCCCTTCATCTTTAGATACCAGATTGGTACACAGAAGTCATGAATAAGATGAATGAATAAGATCAAACATGCATAACTTGTACATAGGATGAGGGGGGGCATCTCTGGTTCTCCAGTATTGCTGGACTACAGCTTCTATAATCTCTGAGCACTGGCTATATTGGCTAGGGATGGTGGGAGCTGGAGTCGAACAACATGCAAGCAGGGCCATGCTTTTAGTCTCACATTCGTTTTGTTGAACAACTTTGCATTGCCCATGTTTGTCTTACCTGAAAAGCCAGGTCCTACCTGCATAGCCAGATGATCTGATTGCACAAAACCACCACAAGAAAACAGGAGGTTGCTCGTTGGGCTTTCACCACGTCAAGCAGCCACAAGCAACACACAGCTGTTTGAGGAAAGAGTCGAGACATCAGTAGTGGATAACCTGAAAAATGCACCTCTACTTTAGATCTGGGCTTCCTTTTTTGAGCCTTCAAAGTTCATTTCTAAGCCTTGCTTGGGAAAACATCACCAATATCATGGTTGCTTCTTGCAAATTTGGAGGACATTCCATCAAGGACTGCCTCTATGCCATCCTGATTCATTTCCACATGACCTCCCAAAGATAAACAAGCATCCTGGTGCTTTTTTCCAGGGTATGCAGTACTGCCACTGTTGTTGTTGTTAAAAAGTGTGGCACTTACTGTAACTTCATGGTGAGTACCGGCACCTATTTTTCTAGAAAAAAAGCACTGAAGCTTCCTTTTATTCATAAAACACAAAACTTCTCTTTTCTCCTTTATTATAAATGTAACTCTTCTAACAAAAACTAATGGGATATTTAGAATTTCAGTACAGCTTCTTCCTTTTGGATATGATCCCCTCCCAATTTTGAAGCAATCTCCTGGGTGTTTCAGCATCACCTTTTCTATGGCAATCAAAGCAGACAAAATACTTGACTAGTGGTAAATAGTATCTGGTCAGTTCACTCAGATCACCATTTGATAAGGAAGCTATACATTCAGCAGTTAACAAATGCTTTCTGAACCCACTTGATCTTAAAATTCTTGGAAATACATTTGTGTAAGGATTAAAAAATTATAATCAGCAGCAATAGTGCAATGCCTCCCAGTCTCTTATTGGTGAGGGAGATGGTTTCCAGAAGTCTTTCCCCTCTCTTCTGGAATGACAGTGCCTCTTCATCTACATTGCAAAATAATGCCATGTAGATCCTTGCAAATGTCACACTGAAAGAGAGAAGACCTTTTCTGCTGAGGGATTATACCTTGTACCCTGAGGCAGATTTGGGACACTTCCACCACACTGGGTGCCGAGCCTTGGGGGCACCACAGGATGTCGCAACTATGATGTAGTGAATTGAGCAGAGCGGAAGACGAGAGGCGGTGGGGGTGCTGAATTTTGGCCTCGCACAGGGTGCCACTGAAAGACCAATGTCCACCCATGGTGTCCCCTGCAGAATGACAAGGCAAAATAAGAAGACAGTTGGGGTATTTTGGAGGTGGAGGTCAACTTGATAAACCCTCCAGTGGCACCCCATTAAGTATTATGATGGTTCTTCTAACTAAAATGATATCAGCAGCACTGAAAAGCCATCTGAAACTTGCAGCTGCTCTCAAAGAAAGTCTCCCTGCCACACCACACCACACCACAACCCAATCCTGCCTTCTTTAAACCAGTTGTATCAATAGCAATGCAAAAATCAGTCTGAGGATGTGATGCCTCTTTAATCTCCCCCCCTTTCCTAAAACAGTTTTCCTTTCTGAAACATTGCGCACGGCCTTCCCAAATGGGCTAGGCCTTCTAAGACAGCATCAAACCTCCTTTTCCTGGCTTCCCATGTCAGCCTGAATCCCGATAGTTATGAAGCATAAAAAAGGAGAGTTCAAAGTAAAATATAAATTACCATCCCCTTCAAGCACAAGGAGAAGTCTTATTAAGTCTCCAGCGCTTGAATAACGTCCCATGTCTGTTCTTTAGACCTTTCTTCCTTTGTGAGGCATAAATGGACACATCTTATTGATTTTCTTTCAACCTGGATCACCTCGATTGCTGTGAATATGGCAGACAAATCCAACTCATTCTCCCACAGGGAATGATGAAGAATGCAGACGAGAAGCTGGGGAAAGACTTCTCACAGTGGGGAACCAAGAGTCATTACGCAAGAAAACTAAGTCTAACTGCTTGTAATTCTAAGTCCTTTTTCTTTTATCTCCTTCAAAAAAAATGTTTTAACACTCAGAGTTGGATCTTAAATTTTTTATGAATACCGTTTTGTCTATGGGATCAACTGCTGAGAATGGGGTTTTTTGTGCTTTGTTTCGTTTCCAGCAAGTTGTATCAAGATAGGCCAGGGGCAGCGACCAACCTTAATAAACACCCAAACAGCAAATAGGTAAGAAGATCTACAAAATGTCAGGATCTCCGCCAATCATTATTTGAAGCTTCATAGGAAAAGCTAGTTTAACTTTCCTTTTCTTTCCTACCTTTGACACTTTATCCTACATATTTATATATCTATATTGTATAGGACAATTGTGAAAAATAAAAAGGAATATAAAAGTATAAAGTTTTTTTAAAAGAATGAGAGCCTTTCACCGAAAGAGGGATTCACGGAATCAATTGAGTTATGCAGTTTCTTTACATCAGGTGAATGATGATAGCAAAGCCTTTAAAAATGTGGCAAGAATACAGAGCACTCTCAGATTTACTCCCAAAAAGAAATAGAAAAAAGTCACAATTGAAATGCAGTGGGACACCTGGAAATGAATTAGGCAGGCTGTATTTCAGCATGTTCCATTGACAATCTTTTTTGAAAACGGATATATTAAGGGTGAACTGCTTTGCGACTGTAAATTGAAAACTTGATATGCAAGGACTAATTTCAAAAGCCTCCCCCCCCCCCACCGCTTGTTAAGTGAATTACCAAAAGAGATGGATTTAACGGACTTTGTTGTGTGTTAAAGGATTTGAACTGCACCTATCAGCAGAATGTGCTGGCAAAGCAACACCGGTCTAATAAAAACCGTGGCTTCCTTTCATGTAGCCATCAACTAGGCTGCGCATCCCACACGCCAATGAAATGAGTTTCTCTGACAGCTCTCAATGTGGACGCAAAGCTTTTAGCTTGTCAGCACACAACAGATCCCATGTAAAATTAACACTCTTCTGCATTAACCTCAAAGGAAGGACAAACCAACAGCCTTCTTTTACTTTTCAATTTATTTATTTATTTATTCACTTTAAAAACCAAGGATAACCACAGTGGGAACTTGAATGTATCAAATGCAGTTTTCTCCTTTGGTATGAGAGGAATTTGAGCCCATGCTGCCTTGCCAGTTTCTCAAAGGCAACAAGGGAATGAGTGTTCAGTGAGAGAGAGAGAAAAGATCCTTCTTTCCTTTCCTTTCCTTTCCTTCCTCCCTCCCTCCCATCCCACCTGCTTGCTTGACTGACAAGGAAGAACCCTACACTAGAGCTCACCTTCTCCTCCAGTCAAATTCACAAACAACCAGTCAGATTCACAAACTTGCTACCTATCAAGAAATCAAGAGAAAGCCCTGATTCCTCTGGGCCCTGATTTCCCCTTCTCTACTACACAGTAGATATTGGTTTCTTGCCAAGCCCCACAGGTTAGCTATATTTTTTCACTTTTTTATTTCATTAGGAACATAACATCATACCCAATCAAAGCAAGAATGGCAAACAATTTTCTTCTTTGTTTCTGCAGGTGTACAAAATGTCCGGATTGCTAAGAACTGATTGTGGAAACACCACAATAAGTTCTTCCACATGAAAACCATATCAAGTTGGAACATGACTCCTGTATTGTTTGTTGTCATTTGTCCTACAGTGTCCTGCATCAAACTGCAGTGGAGGATTCTGAGTATGCCACCCCTTGTTGTTCTTTTAGCTGATATGGTTTAATTTTTCAGAAATTGCAGCAGCAGCAACAACAACAACAAGAACAACAACAACATTTGTATACCAATAGTCAAGTGTTAGCTTCTGTGTATCTTTCCAAGCTTGGGTAATGCCAAGTATAGAAGCTGCTAACATCAAAAGAAGTAGTTCTTTCAAAGGAATATTGGGGTTCTCCCTATTATTATTATTATTATTATTATTATTATTATTATTACAATTTCTATCCTGTTCTAACTCCCAAAGAATACATTTAAAACAAAGCAAAACATTTAAAAAGCATTAAGTACATCTAAAAACATTGTCAAAGGGTACAATTTATGGTCCCATACCATTTCTAATTTTTTATTTGTATTAAAAGTATTATCTATATGCACATCATTGAAGGCACAGCAGAAACATTCCTCTACATTCATTCAAAGAAGAATTTAAATTACACCAGATGTATTTCAACTTTTTGAATGGAATTTCTTATAAGGCAGCGTTCACGCAAAAGTTTATTCAATGTTCCTAAGTTTCCCGTTTATTTCTGTATTATGTGTGCAGTTTCAAATTATGTGTGGAATATAACATATGTTTAGCACTCATTTGTGTATTATTTGCAAATGGATTTTTTCTGGAAGGAAATAACATGGAAAGGAGTGCTAAATTTGCACTATATTCCACTATATTTCTGGAAGTGGCTTTTACATTGTGTGAAAGCTCAAACATAATGCAGAAATTTAGAGTTAGGGAAATGGCACACCGGAATGGAATAAACTGCTATTTGCAGTACTTTGTTCTGTTTTCCTAGCATTTCCTTACCTGATCATTTCTGCATTTTGGTTCACATGACATAAAAGCCACTTCTAGAAATCTAGAGGAAGTTTAGCACTCCTTTCCATGTTAATTGCTTCCAGAAAAAAATCCATTTGTTAACCCAGCAAATCCTAGGAGTTTTGCACTGTAATTTTACTGTTGGATCATGGCCTGTGATGAAATCTGAGGCGGTATTTCAGCATACAGTTCTTTCCCGCCATTTCTATGGGTTATCCACATTGGAGCAGAAGTATATGTGTACACAAAGTGTTGTGTCATGTCCAAAGACACCGACTGTTGTGTCACACTGTGTCCACTGGTGTGAATGAAATTTAGTGCGACATGGAGGTATAGCGGTCAAAAAGCCACAGTTTCATAAGGCAACAGGTAATGCAATATAAAAGAACCATTAGACACTGTGACAGGAGCAGTGGCATTATAACCAGGAAAACTACAGTGGTACATCGGGTTAAGTACCTAATTCGTTCCGGAGGTCCGTTCTTAACCTGAAACTGTTCTTAACCTGAAGCACCACTTTAGCTAATGGGGCCTCCTGCACGATTTCTGTTCTCATCCTGAAGCAAAGTTCTTAACCCGAGGTACTATTTCTGGGTTAGCGGAGTCTGTAACCTGAAGCGTCTGTAACCCGAGGTACCACTGTAATGCATTAATCTCTTTGTCTGAATGCACCCTAAGAAACCTTCCCAGACTGCAGTTGGAAATTAAAACAAGACAGTGAGAGCAAAGAATTGGCTTGTCCAAGATCACACAGGAAGTGACATGATTTCAAGCTTTGTAACACTCCCCAAGTTATATGCGCAGCCCACCTAGAATGTTTACATGTCCCTTACTAAGGCCGTCTGCCATCCCAGGAGCAGCGGGCAAGTCCAGGTCCCCTAATGCCATTTTCAGTATTGCTGGCTCTCTGCACAAAGTGCTCTCCAACCCCTTTTTCTGCTGCAGTCGAGAGTTTTGGGGCACCCTCTTAGTTTGAGGGCACATGTTAGTCAGCCAATAACCTTGAGCCAGCCCGGCAGTCTACACAAATGGCCCCGCTGCCTCTCATTACTGACAGCAAGTCCTGTTCAAAGCAGCAAAGGGTATAATAGTTAATACGGTGTTTTCCCTTCTAATTAGGACTAATCAATCAATGCTCCTTTGTTAAAACTCAAACCAATAACTCTGAAGGTCATGTTGAATGGCATGTGATAAAGAGTTTTTGCCAATCAGGGTATCAGTCCATTATCTTATAATATGATCCTCTTCTGTGATCATCCAGAGAAGTGTACAGCTCAACATCCAGGCTGACACAAATGAGTCCCAAAGGTGGGGAAATGCTAATGGTCTTGGAACTGGATTCCATCCTTCAAGAAAGACCTGGTGGTCTTTTTCATAATAGGCAGTCTTGCTTCCCAACAAACAGTGATGTTATCATTCATATATATATATATATATATATCACATACCCCTCTCTTCTTCAGCAATATGGCTTGATATTAGAAGCTTCCCTTGAAAGCTTTTAATGTTTGATGTTTCATTTTGTTTTTATATTTTGCTGGAAGCCACCCAGAGTGGCTGGGGCAACCCAGACAGATGGGCGGCATATAAATAAAATCATCATCATCATCATCAATCCATTCCTATTGACTTTTTGCCTCTACAATACTACCTTGCTGCTTCTGATGCAATTGTTTTTATGCTTTTCTCCTCTAAGGCCTGATCCATTTGAGTCAAAGGATGAGCTTCCACTGGTGTCACTATTATTTAATAGAGTCATCTCCAAAATTCTTGTCCTCCAGTTCACCCCAACGATTTTGAGGTTCCAAAATGCCAAAGAAGCTCATGGCTCTGTGCCCAAGTCAGCAGCAGCAGCAGGAGGAGCAGGAACACTAGGTACCTGCTTTCCCAACATTGGTTGCGGAGGTACACCAATGATCTAATTTTCCGCCTTCTTTTGGCTTGGATTTCTGGACTTTGAAATGACAGTTGCATATGCGCAGTTTGGTCTTGCATTTCCTCCCCCCCCCCTTCTCTCCATGCCTTGCAAGGGAGTAAACATACATACCACACAATTTTAAAAATAAACCTTATCAGAAAATCCATGCCATACAACATTGAAATCAGATCTTTATTGTGTTCGCACCTTTGGAAACTCCCTCTCTGCTATTTGGTAGATCAGGTTAGACCAATACAGTCATGAATCTATGCCAGCTCAGGTCCGTATTCCTTAAGCTAATAGTTGCATTTAACCTTTTTTCCCCCTATCATTTTGACAGCACACATACTTAAGCTCTCTGGACTACAAACCTGTCTGTCCAAAAGCAGATTGTTAGCAAGTACTTTCCTACAGGAAATGTGTGTGGTAGTGGAAGCAATACATGGTTGGCAAAATCTGTTTCAAATGGGGTTTTTTTTTTAATAATGTGAGGAACCTATAGCTCTAAATCCACTTAACTCTTATATTATTTTTCTGCTGCAAGCAGAAATAGAAATCGCTAGACAAAAACATGGAATAAAATGTGCAAAGTTTCAGACTGTAAAATACATTTCTTATCTAAACAATAGCTGGAAAATAAGAAAAAGAATTATAATAAATGATAAAACTGCTTTTCTTCGGATTCCAAAAGAAAGAACTGTATAAATTATTTGTGGGGAAATAACAGTATGACCAAATATACGGCTTAGAACCCTACTAAAAATTCTCAAAATTAAACAAAAGAAGCCATTTTTAAAGGTGATAGGGCTCAGAGGGATTTATTAATGCACATCTTTCAGAGATATTCTTCCTCGTACAATGCAAGTACTCTGTTAGCATGGACTTCCAAATTATATTTAATTGGACAATTATTCAGAGTGAAAAACCCTACACAGTAAACTAAGAAGGTCCTTAATAAACACCTTGTCTCTTGAAGAAAAACAGAGAAGTCGTTTGCTGACCCAAGAGGCACAATTTTGTCTTTGGTAAATTTATTTTAAAGTAATTGCCGACTTCGGGAGTAACAATTTTTAAAGAAAAACTTGGCTGTCCCTGGCAGAATAATAAATTGTCTTCTGCCCTGTATGAAGGCCTAATCACATTAGAAAGATGTACATTTAGTTGGCTGAGGCAAACAGGGAATGTATTTCACCTGGTCCACCAGCCCAATAAAACTCATTAAGTGACATATCGCTTTCCTCTCTCTCTACATCACAACGGAATTAGGAAGCGAAGGCAAATGGTAATTTACAGGCTAGTTTTACATCTCTGTCTCCCTGTCCCTCCAAAGTGAAGGGAAAAGAATCCCTTCCCATTTTTGGTTAAGGTTATTTGTAGCCTACCAAAATAACATCCAGTGATTTACCTCCCTCAGTGATTTACCTTAGGAACCAACCTAACAAAAAAGTATGTGGGGTTTTTTTTTAAGTTTTGCCAGTGTGTTTACATTTTAGGTTAACCACAGACAACCTGCTAATGAAACTTAACTCTTGGCCTTAATTTTCCACCTGCAAAGTGTTGATATGAATAGCCTTATCAAGGATGTAAGGATCATCAGGCACTTTGCATAATGAATAATAATAATAATCACATTCTTTTCAGGCATTATCTCCTGACCAGTCTCTGTCCCTCAATAAAAAGGTAAAGGGACCCCTGACCATTAGGTCCATTCGTGACCAACTCTGGGGTTGCGGTGCTCATCTCGCTTTATTGGCTGAGGGAGCCGGCGTACAGTTTCTGGGTCATGTGGCCAGCATGACTAAGCCGCTTCTGGCGAACCAGAGCAGTGCACGGAAACGCTGTTTACCTTCCCGCCGGAGCAGTACCTATTTATCTACTTGCACTTTGACGTGCTTTCGAACTGCTATATATGCATTAATTAAACAGGGCCTGCTCATCTCTATGCATGGAGGATTCTGTCCACATGACAGGAACTCTGAGGAGTCAGGTGTCAGAGATAGCAACGGATCAGGTATTTGGCATTCATGCCAACTTGACAGCCCTCCCACACAAATAAGTCACCAGCCGTTTCAAAATTTAAATGTTTCTGTGATGTTTCAGACTGGCTTCAGGCAATGAAGGGCAGTGGCAAACACAGCTGGGCTCATAGGTGGGGAGCACTTCCTGGTACAGCAAGGTATAAAATATGTTTACATGTGTTAATTCCATTTGGCAACTAGGGAATGTTCATATGGAGAACCCAAGCTGTACACTTCCCTTAGAAGCCTGAGTGAAGGATCTGCATCGTGGGGAACCAACCCTGAATTTAGGCTATCCGGTATGTGCAAATTCACATCACTTTTGTCGGTGTACGTTGAGAGCTTGGCTTCTAGCAGACCTCTCCAGAAGAGCTTCCTCCATTCTCCAGTAAATGAAGTAATGTTATGTTCTGAGATGGTTTGTTACCTGTCCTTGATGACTTAGCACAATGTCCATCCTCCTGTAATTACAGAAGTAACCCCCCCAAAAAAAAAAACCACATGCTGTATTTTAAGGTTTCCCACTAGCTTTGGTATTCAGTTATAGGCACTGACAGCTGTTTTGAGTCTTTTGTACCCAGAAATGAGGTTCTAAGACCCCAAGGGGAACTTAGACCTTGCTCTAGTAAATCCATACCATAGATAGGGCTCAGCAGGATTCCTTGGCTCAGTTTAGCTCTGTTAATTTGGGGATTTTAGATGTGCCATTGCCATTGGTGGTGGTTTAATCTGTGTCGTCCTTAACAATCTGAGAGCAGGTGTGTAGAGACTTTCTTTCATTTCTGTTGTCCTCACTTTCAACTTTCCCCATTAGATCCAGTCTAGTGTAGTGGTTAGGGCAGGGGTAGCTAACATGATACCCTCCAGATACTGTAGGGCTGCAGTTGCCATGATGCCCATCCACTGGCCATGCTAGCTGGATATGAGAAGAGTTGTACTCCCACAACAACTGGAGGGCACTAGATCCTGCCAATCTACATTCAGTGATCTCAAGAATGTAATAATAATGACTGAACAACCAAGGCATATCATTTTCAAATCTGAGTATCTAACTTGCATCTTACTTATTAAATTTTTACTCCATAGCTTCCTATCCTCATACTGTAGTTCTTCAAACATCTAGAGAAGAACATAACAGAGAATAAAGGTCAAACCTCCAGAGTTTTTATTCCCACCCTCCTTTTTTCATTTCCCCCCAACAAAAAAAACTATAGCTGTAGCAATCTGAAGGGTAAGCATCTTCTGGCCAGCACAGAATACCAGAGAATACTCCACAAAAGAAGTCCCATTGACATTTCACACCCCCACCAACTTTCCATGACCTAGTTACCAAAGTGAGCCTTATGTTGCAGTTTTTACAATTAAATAGCCAAGAAAGTTTCACCCTCTTCTCCAAGGACGTCCTAGGCCAGGCAGCCATAGAGTATCTATGATTCAAACTAAAACAAACATTCATCAAGATGAAATCTCCATTCTCATCCCAAGCATAAATTTGGACTCTTGCTCTGTGGATGATGATAACTGCTGAAGAGGGAGGAGATATTTTAATAAGAAAAAAACACCTTTCATTGTAGATGCTTTCATTACAAGCTCTGACAAATCTTAAGGGTAAAGTGTGCCTAAGAGTAATGAAGAGTTGAAGAGCTCATCCGCATTCCAGCGATTATCTCTCTCTTTCTCCTTCCTTATTTCTATGGGACATGTGATTTTCAAATTTTTGCCTGCATTGAGCAGATCTGAAGACCATCCTACACAATTATACATTCACATAGGTTGTAATAAATCAACAACAGCCGAACCCTGACAAGGTGATGGCTGTTGACAGATAAAAACGATACACGTCTGTGCTTAACACTTCCAAAACAAACACACGCTTTTATCAGATTTTTTCTTCCTTTTAATCAAAAAATTGCCTCCTTCAACATAGGCTCACCTAATTTCGCAAAGGACTCTTGTTATACAATGTCCCCTGCCTTGTTTTCCAACCTGAGCTGCATTCAAAACTATGTTGTAACAAAGGATCTGACTGTCATGGAAGCAAAGGGAGGCATGTCCATTCATTCAGCTGGCCGCAGATTCCCCTGCAAACTGAATGTTCAGCATTACACGAAGGACACAACCAAGAAGTCATTCGGATAGCAAACTGCAAACATAGCAAAACAAATAATGTAGGAACTTAGTATGGGAGACCCGGGGGGTGTTCAACTATGGTAAATAATTGCACTAGTGCTAGTATTAGCAACAACACAACAGGATTTCACCCTCTCCTCCCACATGCACCCTGTGCTGTCCTCAGATCTACTCCAAAAGGTTGCAGTAAAATTCAGAATGAATTTGGGGGCACATGGGGGAGAAGAGGGGTTGGATTTTACATTGAGCAAGGACAAATCTTTACACTGATGGAACAAACTGCTTAACACTACATTGAATACAACCTACAAAATCCACTTCCCACTAATGGACAGATTGTGCTCCTGCCCTATCCTGGAGCAACATCTGGCAGTCACTATAGACAGTGGGTTCCTGGTGCCATTAAGGACATCAGAATGAGGCCACGGAAAGAGTTCTGGCCATAGACCACAACTTTCCAGGAAGTTAATGGCATTAACAATCTGTGACCTTTCCTTGCCTCAATGCAAGAGTATCTCTATCAAGATCTTGTACTTAGGTTTTCTGTTTTAGGAATATCCTCCAAAACCATCCAAATTACATTGGCCAAATTACATTGCAAAAATTAGGGTGCATGTTAGATTTGATGGCCTATTTACATTCGCCAACAAATACTTTTTTGGTTTCAAAGTTTTGAAAATTGTAGTGCGCATTAGATTCGATGGTGTATTGCATTCAAGTAAATACGGTAAATGCAGTTAGAATCCCCACTGCAATCAGGAACCCTAAGGATGGTCCTCATAAAAGGATTCCAAGTGTATTCCACTGAGCATGCTTAGAATCCTCCCCCACTCCTGATCTTTGCAAAGGTCAGAAGTTGAGTTAGTGGAGACAGGGATGTTGCAGGATGGTGGCATCAACATGAGCAGACCTCATGCCTGAAAAGGGCTATAGTGACCAATCCTCCAATGACACACAATCTAACCTACAGAAGTTCCATTCTGTGATCCCCATTCATGGTGCATTTGGGTGAGGGCCACAGGCACCCCTAAACTCGGCCCTCCAGCTGTTTTGGGACTACAACTCCCAGCATCCCTGACCACTGGTCCTGTTAGCTAGGGATGATGGGAGTTGTAGTCCCAAAACAGCTGGAGGGCCCAGTTTGGGGATGCCTGGTTGCAAATGCGTTCTTCTTGGATTCTCTTCCAATATGTTGAGACCAAATGCTGAGTTTGTCCCATTCCTTTCACCTAGGAAAGTTTGTTAATCAGCTGCCTCTATTGGTGTTGGATCCAATAAGAAACGTCCTTCTTTCTTATCATTCCACCCACACCCTTTAAATGCAGTCTTAATCCTTGAACTCTCAGAACCTATTTAAAAAATACCATGCTAAGACTTGATTCTGTCTTTACCAAATGAATTCCCACTCTTTAGTCAGACTTTCTCCTTTTTTCTCATCTATAATGTTGAAGAGGTCATTAATTAGGGACAATCTAGACAGAAAATTAGGTTATATTATGATAAATGCCATTCACCTTTACTTGACCAATTTATTGGATCAGTCATTGAGACTTCATAGTGTGTCCTTTACCACAATTTTACCCCCCCCTCCCTCATTTAAGTGTAGGGCTGTGGAGATAATAGCAGTTATGTGCTGTACTTATTATTTCAATGTACCTTCTATTCACCTGAAACCTTTATTCTTTTGAAAACCGTTAAGGGCAATGTATGTTGGTGAGTATGTTGAGCATACAAATTGCCCCATATAAATATGAGTTGTTGAGCAAATATTTCTCTAATGACTGCAGTTCTGATGCTCCAGCCTTGGGGTGGGGGGAAATAGCTCAGAAGGATGCCCTGCGACTTTGATAGAAATCTGCTCCTGAGGAAGTAGTTTTAGAATTTCAGCTCTTAATAATTTTTTTACAGGTTTGTTTTTGGGAGTTTTTTTTAAAGCACACACACAAAATAGCACAGTACCACACTGTCAGGCATATTACTATGATATTGTTTTTAAGGCAGATATTTTTCATTTTAAAAAATTGCTGGGAGCAGATCAACTCCTACCTTCCTACACATCTTATTTGAAAATTCATGTGGGAGTTGTTAAAAATAATTAAAACAGTAAAATATATGTGCCAATTAGAGCCCGGTTTGGCTTGACTAGCCTGAGCACCAGAGTGGTACAGTGGATAGTGTGTCAGATTTAGACCAGGGAAACCCTCAAATCCCATCTCAGCCATGAAACTCATTAGGTAGCCTTGAATAAGTCACACACTCTCAGCCTAACCTATCTCACAGGTTTATCATGAGGATAAAATGGGATAACCAGATGTGCATCACCCTGGGATCCTCAGTGGAATGGTGAGATACAAATGTATTTGACTGATATACTGAGGTCCGAATGGGAAATTTTGTATATGACTAATGATTATACAAATCCAAAATAGGAATGCCAACAGAGTTACTAGACTTAGGATCCAGTGTGGACCAAAACCTTTAAAATGTTCAGGGATTAATAATAAAGTAGAATCTCTCTCTGTAAATCACTGTTGGAGATTTATACAATTTTAGTCTCACTTGGCTATATATTGACTCAATGGAAGCTCAGCATGTCAGCACAACAGTTTTTTGGGGGTGGTTCATTTGTTTCAGCAAACTTAAAAAAAAAGTAATATCTTAAATTTTAGAACTGCATCTATTTTACTTAATAGCAAGGAAGAAAAGAATTCCAATTAAGTCAAAATGTGCGTGCATAAACATAAGCACATGCATACGTATACAAACATACATCATGACGCCTCCTCATACTGCTTTTAAAATGCATGGGCACATTTGCAGCTGCTTGGTTATGCCTATCCATCTATCTAAACACACTCACACAAGCATCTTAACAATATACACCTATATGCACCCAGAAAAGTCTCTAGATTGGTCACTGTCACAATCCACCTTCCAGACACCATTGGACCACAGCTCCCATCATCTATGACCCATCAGCTGTCTGGAGCTGATGTAAAGATGAACAATTAGTTTTAGTTCAGTTCACAAACAACCATTTCAAACCCTTCTGTGGGGGTGGGATCAGTTAGCACAATAAAACTGGCATGTTGAGAATGATTTCATATAGAATTCAGTTTTCCGTTTAACCTGCATTTGACATGACACTGCACAACTGAGGTCCAATATACATGACTATTCAACCAGAAATTCCTTCAACTAGAAACCTTCTCTGGTAGCTTTATGCAAATTGTGGCTGAATCCTCTGGTGTGTGTATTATCTTGAACCATTGTAGTGGTGTGTTAACTGGGAGTTATGTATGCGAAGCAATGCATGTGCTAAACCGGTTTGAGCGCATGTGTTGGCCCTTTTTTTACTTGGTCACTTTTCTCTTGCTGTGATGTCACCTGTATTCCATTCCAGTGGGCCAGTAAGCCCACCTGTTTCTGAGAAAGGCATTGATGAGACAGGCTCAGAGAAATAGAAGCCAGTAGGCACCCAACCACTGGGGAAATGTCACTGGATAGCAGTTACCAGGTTAGAACAGCAAGCTGTTTAAGAGGTAGCATGTTTGGGACCATGGACAGCTCCAAGTTAGCCTAGACATTGATCTGATGATGAGCCTACCTGAGCCCCTCTGGGGCTTTTTCTCTTAGGAAAAAAAGGCAAGTATACAGGATGGAGGTGTATAAAATCATAGTGTGGAAAAAATGGAGAGGTAAGTCTTTTCCTCCTCTCATAATACCAGCACAAGTGGACATCAAATTAAACTGAATAGTGTGAGATATGGGACAGAAAAAAGGAAGCACTTCTCCATACAGCAAATAAACTCTGGAACTCAAGATGGCTTCAAAAAGGAATTAGTCAAATTTATGGATAAAATGGCAGATAAAGGCTGTATACTTCTTCCAGGATCAGAAATAGTACATTCTGAATACCACATGGGGACTGTGAGTGGGAAAAGTCTATTGGGGTCGTGTCCTGTTTGGGGCTTCTAACCACTACCTAGTTGGCCATTGTGGGAGAGAGTAGCTGGGCCTTTGGTCTGATTTTGCAGTGCTCTTCTTAAAGGTCTTATGTATTCTTTTCCAAGGTGGTTTGCAGCTTGCCTCCCCCAGGGATCGTGCTTCAGACCAGCTTGAAGACTGAGGGATATCTACAATGAGGTTCAAGATATCTAGTGACTGGCCATTGTTTACATATGCTGTGCACATACATGAAAAATATCAAATACCTGTCCTGCCGTGGGACTACAACTATGATCTCCCCTCACTTTGGCCATTCCACAGTACAAGTAATGCCATTCTGGTTTTTTAATCCTTCCTGCTCTTCCAATTAGTTTCTGTAATCTTCTCTATTTCTTAACCTGAACTGCTATCTGTAATGTGCCTAGGGATACTTTGGTTGGAATGAGGCTATACAGAGGTATCATCGTCACCATTATGATAGTTACAAATGCCTTGGCAAGAAATTAACATTTCCAGAGTATTCCCTGTAATAAGCATCCAAGGAGTGAAATTACACTGAGTGTTCCTCTACATAGTCTGGGGAATATAGGAAGTACTCTGGTAATATTATCTAGCAACAAAGGCAAAATTGTCAAGATTAACACAGCACTCACTGAGAGCTCATTATCATTATCATTTCACAGCTTCCATAGTTTGTCCAAGCCAATACTTCGGTAACCCTACCAAATGATGTGTGATAGGATGCAGGAAACTCTGTTTTAAAAGAAGCCTATGCTTTGAATAATAATGTTGTGTGAGTTTGCTAAAAAAGAGAGGCTCAGCAAGGAATTGTATTTTAAAACACCCTTTTGTAAGGTGGATTCTTGAGGTGTAGATGATGGCATGAAGGACATTTCATTTAGGGATGGGATGGTTCAGTTCTGCTTGCATTTTAGTGTGAAACTACTTCATGCACAGGTCCTGAAACTGAAATTCAAACTGAAATTCAAAATTTGCACTTCAGTTGAGAGGGCTTTTAAAACTAACATTATCAAACTGATGTGGGAATGTGGCAATGTGAACTTTAGACTGGGGGAAAATGAGAACCTGAGAGAAAGCTAAATCCACAGATTTGTCCGTCTGTAATTGCATGACCATTGGTGTTAGGCCAGAAGTGCTGCTATTCATCTAAAAGCATATTACACCTCAAGCATTCATGCCAGGTTCTCTCCATGCCAGCAAAGGCAAACGGAAGAGGATACAAAAGGGTTGCTCTGATTTGGTGAGACTGGCAATTGTTTGTTTGTTTTTTTGAAAATTATATATTTTCAGTCCTGAAGGGTAGGACTTGAATCAGGAAAATTCAAGTTACAAGAAAGGAGATTCTGACTAAACACCAGGAAGAACTTTCTGACAGTAAGAGCTGTGAAAGCCCCAATAGTCCTAAGATGCTTTACTTTGTGGCTTAGTGAGGAAACATCCCCAACCCCAACTGAACAGCAACCACACAGTATGTGGGAGGTTATTCTACAAGAAAGTTATATACTAGGGGAGAAACCCAGGAAGATGACTCAAGCTCAGATTTGGCTAACTCACATGCTTTGTGAAATACAAAATAATTCAATGGATATGGAGCTCAGTAGAGCACTCATGGTTGAAGCTACAAGGTCAAGTGATGACTGTATGAAGATCACTCGGAGCGAACAACCACAGACCACAGCAAGTTAAAATACCAGCTGGCAAGGAAATGGTCCCAGCATGCAGGCCAACCTGATTACTTTTTCTTAGTGAACTGAATTGCAAGGAATGATTGCACATACCATTTGCAGTCACACCAATGCATAAAGTCTTTCTCTTTACAACAAAGGTCAGAAGACAGCTTAGCTATAAAAAATAAATAAATAAACACAGGGCCCCAGTGACTATAGTCCTTTCCTGGGGAGGATTTGCTATGGAGACAGACAGGAAATAACACAATTCAAATAAGAGAATCAATCTGTAGGTAAGCAATGCATTATAATAAGTGAAGCTTAGAATTACTTCAGGGTACCAAGGGAGGTAGAAAAGTAGTTTGTGAAAATTGTGGTAAAATGAATCAGGTGTATGCTGCTGCTCACATGATTCTCATCTTATAGTGGGATTTAAAGGGCTCTTAATGCATGCAGAAGTAATAATATGGAAACCTGTGCAAATAAATACCACTTGCATTCAAAGGATATCATTTTGGCTTAGGATTTGATGAGCTATTGGGACACAACCATGTTCCTCTGCCCCCCCCTTCCACTTGTTTTTCAACAGACAAATACAAACTTACTATTCTAGATTGTTTGGTTAAGACTACAGAGAGGCTGGCCAAACTAGTCAATGGAACTACTTTCTTCCTCAGTGAAATCTACCCTAACTGAAATCACATTCTTCACCAGAGTGGGAAACAATTTACCTACACAGAAAGACATAGAAATAGTTCCATAATATTCCAAAAGTGCAATAGATGAGCCCATAGATAGCCCAAGGTTTAGTGACTTATTGCATCATGCATTTGTTCTGGCTTCACAAAGAATAAAATTCAAGCCTTTTCTCTGCAACGTACTCATTGTATGGTCTTTGACAAGTTGCACACTCTGCCAACTTGACCATCCATAAAATGGGAATAATAGTGACTGAGACCTGGTTTGCACAACAATTATTATGCACTTCATGACAAGCAGCCAATTCATTCTGCCGAAAAGCACTGCATTTGAGGTAATGAGGAACCCTGAATGTTCTGCCAGCAATGTTCTAATCTGTGATGGGCCATTCACACATTCAAATCATCAGCTGAGTGATTATTTTTATGAATGACAGCAACTCACACACACCTCCAATTTATGCTGATGCTGCAATGAATACTTCTGTGAGCACAGCTGGGACAGATCAGGCCTGCCCAGATCACACAGTCACTGTAATATATGCCAGATCAGGCCCCTCATCTGCAATCAAGTCTTGGATGGCGTATGGTTTACCAGCAGCACAGCAAAGGAGAGAGGCTGACAGTTGAGGACGGACAAGAAGGAACAACAGCCAACAATTGCCTGTTTTCCCTTTTTCCAAGCTGGCCAATGCCAGACCTCCCACTGCCCTCAAATCTATTGATTTGGGGGACCCAACCTCCATTCAGCTCTCCCAGGAAAATGGCCAAACAACAATTGTTGGGATTTCAGATTGGATATCCTTGTGGGAGCATGGAGAAAGTGAGAGAAGTAGCATTCTTGTGAAAATGGCAGAAAGTTAGATTTGCTTGTTTATCCCCTATGTCAGCAGCCTTTTCAGACCCACCTTTAACCCAAACATGCATTTGGGGATCCGCTTCTTAATTTTTCACCATGTGAAACATTCGTGGTATTGTGGTGGTGCTGTTGTTGCAGCCCATCTTAGATCCGGTCATGATGCAGTAGTGGATCCCAATCCACAGGATGAAGACCAGTGCTGCAGGGTTATCGTCCTCATAGATACAGAGAAATCTGGAAAAATGTAGACAGGAGAGCACCCACATGCTCCTTCATGAATTTCTCAGGTAACATAAGCCAATCCAGGCTCTCTCAGAAATTGAAGAAATGCTGTCATGAAGAAAAGGCACAGTTTGGGCTCTGGGCTGGGCCTTCTCTCATTACCTGAGCATTGCTGTAACTACACAGAAACAGCTCCCAAACTTTAAATTTAACATGTGAGCAGGGTTCTGGTACAAACATAAGTGGTGGGACTCATCTTTTAGAGTTCCACAACATTTTAAAAAGTGCATATAAAAAAACCCAGAATATTAGGTTTAGTGTAGCTCACTCCCTCATGTTCTGATTTACTATATGCAAGGAGGATTTAAAAAATTGATCCTCGCCTGCCATCAAATTATTATTATTATTATTATTATTATTATTATTATTATTATTAATACCCTGCCCATCTGGCTGGGTTTCCCCAGTCACTCTGGGCAGCTCCCAACAGAATTAAAAGCACAATAAACCATCAAACATTAAAAACTTCCCTAAATGTTACAGTAAGTACTTCAGTCTACCTTCTTCTGCAGAATGTATATAATGGTCAGTATTCAAGGAACGAGTCCCATGCACAATGGGGCCCCCCTCTTTTCCCCCTAAACATCCCTGCAGCCCCCAAATTGTGCTGGGGAACAAGAGGGGAAAATGTTCCGCTTGGTGAGCTGATATGCTTGTGGTGGTGGAATGTTCAACGTTGTGCAACATTGACTTCCTCCCAACGGCTTTGATTCATGGGCAACATGTGACTAGGACAACTCTTTCCCCCATGTTGCCTTTGCAGTTATGCATACTCAGAGAGCCCTCTAGTATCAGCATTCTGGGCAGCTGTGCACACACACAAGTTTAGCCTATCCTCTGAGCCAATCTCATATTGTTGGTCATATTTCTCTTTCTAAAAATGCAGCTGGTCTTGGGGGCATTGTACTGCAGTGCCTTAATCCCATCTTCCTTTCTTTTTTAAGACTAAGGGGCACTTAGTTTTACGAAGGCATCCCACTTTCTGCATTCTTAGACTGTCAGATCAGATCTCAAAATGAGCAACTGCTCCATGGCAAGAGTTCATACTGTCAGCTAATCTGATTGAGAGAGTGGTATGTTTGCAAACAGTATGATACTTGTGTGAAGTGTCATCAAATCTTACTGCTTAATCCTGTTATAAAATACCACATGTGAAGGTGAGGCAACCTGTGTTGTCCTGGAGTGATTTGATGGCACGGCGGATAATCTCAGCAGTGGCAAGCAGCTAGATCGGTGACAGGGTGCATCTAGGGGTCATCGCCGTACTTAGCATACAGTATGCAATCTACCCATCAAGCAAGGGCACTAAGCAAGGAGAGATGGCTTTGCACTCTCATCCTGGATGAGGAGAAGGAAGGAGTCTCTATACTGCAGATTGCTAGCATTGCGCTATCAATCAAAAGCAAAGAAAGTGAAATTTAACAAAATGGGCTGGGGGAAAATTATACCTGTCCAGCCACTTGCTTTTATGGCTAAGGACTGCAGATTGAAAGTGCACTGTCAAATCTGAAAGAGGAACACAATGTGTGTAGAGCTCTTTCATTGCATGTAGATGCTTTGCAGAGCGGAGCCAATCATAGCTTCCTTCCATGTGCTCATGCAGTAGAATTCAGACAGGATGGTTGTGCATCCCATGTACATTGTGTGCACAATAGCTGAGATATAGATCAGTATGAGTATTTGCTGTGCTTGTGCATGGGGGACTTTTACACTCCCCTCCAAGTGGCATTCCCCACACTTCCTCCCAAGGTTGGGGTACCTCTGGATTATGAATAGTACTGAAGTACTGAAAATGTATTGGAATACTTAAAAAAAAAATTTTTTTTACTTGTTTTGAGTTGTAGTTTATATATGTATGCCATGTATTTTGCATATGCTTGTTTATTTCTGTGCACTTTTTGAGCTCATATCTGCATTGCAAAATTCAGAGAAATGCAGAAACTGCTTATTGTGGTCTGCTCTATGCAGATGGTTCTGAGAGTTCACATCGGTTTGGTCCATATCAACATTCAGATTTAATCACAGAGTTGGAAGGCACCCCCTGCAATGCAGGAATCTCAACATGCACCCCCCTCAATTTGAAACCATACCAGCCCGTGCTTAGCTTTTCAAATGTGCTAGCTCTTTTATTTAGAGGAGCCTGTAAATGTGAGGGGCGTGGGCCTGATCTGTGGTGATCAGTGCCCTTGCGTTTCATCATTTGCACCATTTTTTGGGTGACGAAAAGGGTAATGAAGAAACATGAAGAATCTCGACTGCTCATCACACACAATCTCAGTAGTTCATCATAGAGGAAGAGTTTGGCTCCGGCCGACTTTGTTCCATTTGCTTGCTTATTAACTCTCTCTGCATTCCCAGGACTATGCTTCATAAAAGACTGCAAGGTGACAGCACCTGTTCATAATGCTTCTAAGTGCTACTTTGCAGGATGCAGTAGAGTCTGTAACCCTGAGGCACTAAGCTGTTTAATGATGTTATTGTATGTACCTGGTTAGTATTCTCTAAGTAGATCTTATAAAAAATGTGTAGTATACTAAATTATACATTTGAAAGCTAACAATATTAAGGGTGTGCAACCTCCCAAAAGTGCAACAGCCTTTGTACTTATAAGCCTCACTTGGGCAGCACATATATTAAATATAAACAGCGCAGATGATTCTGTTGAGTCTGCCTAATACATTCCAGCATGTTTGCCTGTCCTGAAACAAACCAGGATTAGCTTTCAAAAACAAAAGTTTGTACAATGTTTGGATATCTAACAAATAATTGCTGTTTCTGAAAACAAAATACATTTCATGAGATATTCTCAGGAGCAAAGTTGCACATAACTATGAAGCAGGTAGCTTCCAATAGACCATGAAAATCAGATTGTGCAGAGGGCAGCGTGAAAATAGACTTGCATTTTGGAAAGCCGAGTATTATTACATACATACAGGTTTGATTACTAAAATATACCAGCCTTAAGTTATCAAATGAGTGAAGCTTGGCATGCACACTGGCCTTAACCCTATGTTTCAGGTTTGGAAACCTCATTTTTCATTTCTAAGAGATTTTCATTGCAATCAATCACAAGATGGTGCTACTTGCAAAAGACATAAGTGATATGCTCTAGGCACAGATTCTGATGTTTCTGCTTGCAGAATTTGGTTTTCATTTGTGCAAAATTGTTTTGGACAGAGGACCCACCCATAAAATGTAATCACGTACCATGCTGAGTTCTGAGAGGCACTAAAACCCTGAAAAAAGTAGCAGTCAATAATGTTATGATGATAGATGAGGCAAAAAAAATGAAAATATTAATTTTCAGATCTGCAGTAAGAAGTAGTGAGCCTGAACACTGTGTCCAGGATTCAATTTCTGACTTGTAGCAGACAGTTCAAGTTGAAGCATTATAAGAGAGAGGCAGTGCTAATTTGACTTTGACATTGAGCCATATCAAATTAGGAGAGAGAAATGCATTTAATTAAGACATCCAGAGAATCATAACTACCATTTTGTGATTTATCACTGAATTTTAGAAGTTAACTTTGTTTTACTGTGACTTTTTCCAATATTAAAATTCAGGACCATCTGCATAGACTTTCTCTGTGCATATTTCAAACTCTGGGAGAGCTCAAGTTTGAATTAGAGCTGATGTGTGGACATTGTTCATTATTAAGACATGCTATGTGTGCCCTGAAGAAAGGTCAAGAGATCCTGAAATATAGAAACATCCTTAACAGCACCTGCTCCAGAATAATGATATGATCCCAAATCAGTTCCAGTAACCCTGGGGATTGAAATTTGTAGCTGCTCCTATGAACTATGATAATTGGTAAGTCAATGTTCTCCAAAGCTGTCTGTTGGGAAAATGCAAATAAATATAAGCTGTAACAAACCATGGGTGATATTGTGGCAGCTCTGTGCAGTCGCTTACCCATAAGGACAATTCTGGAGTATTTCCCAAGGGGCAGCATCTACACAGGGAAGAAGCAACACTTTCCATAGTGAAGTTCAGAGGTCAGTGCCCTGGAAGAGGAAAAACAGAAAAGAACTCACCATGGAATTGGATCCACACATTATATTCCTAGATTAGTTAGATACCTAGTGGTTTTCTTTTCTTATTGATAGAGACACAGATAGTGTTAGCAGAGGAATCAGTGAAACATCGAGTAGCAGCTTACGCGAAGATGGAAGCAGGTAACTGTTCCATTTGTTAAAGGCAACCATGACTGTGAAAGAAATGGATTTTGCCTAAATGGATGGTTTGTATGTAGACTGTTTTGTGTTATATGACCATGTAAAGTCTGGCTTGTGTCTGTTTGTGGATGACAGGTTTAATTTGCCTTGCTCTGAGCTCAGATGCAACAATATATGGGGGACGAAAGAGGGGGTTGTTTTTATCTTGCAAGCTGAAAAACTTGCCCGATGGCAGACCCTCCAAGTGTCCCTATTTTCCAGGGACATTCCTGATTTAGAGAAGCCGTCCCAGTTTCTGATTTGATCCCAGAATGGCTAACTTTTCCTTAGGACATCCCGATTTTCATTGAAGAAATGTTGGAAGGTATGGCAGGAATGTTCCTATTTTCATTGGAAGAATGTTGGAGGGTTCTGTGACACCAGAGCCATCTGAATGCAATTCTGTATACAGAAGGGTTTTTTAAAAAATGTTTAATGTTTTCTTATGTTTTTATATATGTTGGAAGCTGCCCAGAGTGGCTAGGCAACCCAGTTAAGATGTGTGGGGTATAAGTAGTAAAATTATCGTTATGGAATGGGACGTCCCAATTTTCATCGGAGAAATGTTGGAAGGAAAGCAATGGAACAATTGAGGTAGCACTCTGTTGAATTCCTCCTTGTGTAGCTCTACCATAGAGATGGCACCAGGCACATCATTGCATGATATGCCGCTTTAGAATTGCTGATTTAAGCTTAGGCTTCCCATAGACATCTGGTTGGCTGCTGTGATAACAGGATGCTGGATTAGACAGGCCTTTGGTCTGATCTAGCAGGCTCTTCTTATGTTCCTTTGTGCAAAAAAAGGCTGACTAGGGAGCTGCACACATGACCCCTCACCCCCCCATGTGTTCATCAAGCACATGAAGCAAAAGCAAGGATCGTGGCTCCTGGCTCCATTACCCAAACAGCAGAATGTTTGCTGGCCACAGCTTCATTGGCTGCATGGGATATGCATGGGTAAGCTATACATATGGAGGGCTCTTCCTTTCAGCTGGGGAGAGTTGGTTAGTGCATAGTTCCTGGTCACCAAGAAGAGCATTATGAGCATACAATTGAATGTCTGTAGGGCTCTCTCTCACTAATGCTGCAGGAGGGATCACTTCCGCACTGGGGTCAAGCCAGTGGTCCCCTTTGGATGTGTGCATAAGGGCAGGCCGTGTGTCCAGGAGTATTGTTGTTGCAAAACCCAAACTCTGAAGAATGATTTATAGATGTCCTCAATGAAAATGGAATATATAATGAGAAAAACACTTCGTCTTTTCAAAAGCTGGCCTTAAGCAAACAAACAAAAGTGTTTCTGTTCTTTCAGAGAGTTCTACATTTTGAGGCCTCATTTTTCTGTCTGCAGGGATGAGAGTTAAAAATCAAAAGGAAAAAAGTAAGAGTTCCACTCACAGTGGTCGTTCCCTGAACAATGCTCTTCTGGAGCTTCCACATCTGGCAGTCAAATAAAAGATCTCTGTTCCTGCAGGTTTGCTACTTAATTGGTCGCCAATCAAAGACATTCTTCTGTGCTCTAATCTCCTAAAACAGGGCCACAGTGTGGAGGGATCACATCTGATGCTTTCCCTTCACTTCATGCTTCTCTGTTATAAGAGTTACAAAGGGAGATATTTGAAATGTCTATGGCGGTTATGGAAATCTCAAATATTGAAAGCTTTGATATGCAGGTATTTGATGGACTCACGTGTATGGAGTAGTCAGCAGATAGTAGTAGGTCCCTGAAGTTCATAATTACCTGGCTCAAAACTCAAGCTTGTCAAGTTCATAATTCTCAGTTGAATTATAAAGTGAGAAGTATTTGCTACTCCACAATCTTCTCTGGCTTGTGTTATAAGTGAGCTGGAGCTTCTTTTGCCTTTGCCCTTCCTTGGCAACTGTAGCTGACCTTGCAACTGAACATCACCCCAGGTGTTATGGACTACAGGATATCGCCCTCCCGCCCCACTAGTGACTAAGTCCTTGTTATGGTTGTCTGACACCCTGAAGACTTTTCAGGTCCAACACAGAATGCTGCTGTTGTGCACAAGATTGTGGTCCCTCAAAAAGTGCTGAATTCGCGTTAGAGCACAGCTCCCCAAATGGGGGCTGTGCTCTTGTGGGGGAAATGGGGTGTCCCGTTTCTTCTGAGATTGTTGTAGGGTATGAAGGTGCCAGGGAGTACGCTACAACAGCAGCAAGAATACTCATCGCAAGGTATTGGAAGACACAAGATTTACCCACCCTGGAAGAATGGCAGATGAAAGTGATGGACTATATGGAACTGGCGGAAATGACCGGCAGAATCCGAGACCAGGGAGAAGAGTCGATGGAAGAAGATTGGAAGAAATTTAAAGACTATTTGCAGAAACATTGTAAAATTAATGAATGTTAAAATGATGTTGGATTGAAATCAAGCGGCCTTAGCAACAAGGTTAATAAGAATATGTAAAAATGGATTGATAACGGATGAAAATATAAAGTTATAATATGTTGAGATATAGAGTTAAGATAAAAGAAAGAGGGTAAGGATTTGCTGAATTAACCATGTGAACGGGAGTACAAAAAAGGGAGGTGTGAGGAGGTCAGGGAAATAAGCAAACGAAATTTAAGATATGAAAAAATTGATTTGTTTTTAATTATTTTTTATCTATTTTTTCTGTATTTTTTATCTTTTTTTCTATGTATTTTCGTATTTTTTGTATTTTTTTCTTTTTTCTGCTTTCTTTTTATTTTGTCTTCTTTCCTTCTTTTTGTAAAACTTCAATAAATATCTTTTTAAAAAAAATTAAGGTACCAGGGAGGGAGGCCTTTGAAGGTGCCTTTAGTGAAACCTGTCTTCCACTGTCACCATGTTGGTGGAATGGAAAGGGAAAGGGATAGTAAGGGGCTGCGGGAGAGAGACTGCAACAAGGTCTGAGTTGTAGAACTAGGTTTGGAAAAGCCAATGTCCTATTCAACTAGGAATAGTTCCATTTACTGAGCCCAGTTCCAAACTGAACAGGGTGGGAGTGGTTTGTATATGTTGAGAGTTTGTTGGGTGTGCATCAGAAACACCCAAGTAACTCAACTGGTGGTCTTGAGCCAGACACTGTCTCTTGGTGTCATGAGGTTGTTGTGAATATAGAATGGAAATCCCGAAAGACAGGATACAAAGGTTAGTAAAATAACAACGAATAATGGTGGCCAGAACCACTGAGCCACTTCATGCAATTAGGAGAGAGAGAGACAGATCATTGTCTTTTATGGCACGGAACACATCCTCTATTCAAGAACTAAGGAATATCTTGCATGTTCTACAATCTAAGCTACAGTCCTATGCACAGCAATGTAAAAATAAGGCTGAAAAAAATGATAAGACTGACTGTAGCACTACAGAGTAACCTAGGCTTTGTGTATGGAAGATCAGATTATATGAAAGCAGTGACTCCTATTATCCAGAATTATCATCAAGTGAAAATAAGGATGGCAAAGGAGAAGGAAAACATCTTTCCAAAGGAATAGATTATATTGCTGTAAAAGTTAGCAGTATTGGCATGTCTCTTCTCAAACTCTGCAAGCATCCTGTGACAAGGCTATAAGGAACACCCAAGCAGCTTTTAAAAAAAAAAAAGAGTATGCGAATGTTTAAGAGATATTTTCCCTCCCAGCCATTCTCCCCTTCCTTACTAAAATTAACAAATTAAGCAGGAGGGATTCTGAAAACTGACTCTCTGAGTGACAGTCACTAAACTGATGGAAAATCCTATTCAGCATAAGAAAGTCAGCAAGGAAAGAAGGTTACTGACTTTTATGGTAATAAACCTATCTCCTGCTCTCAAGTGGGGGAAAGGTATATGGAAGAGCTCTATGGCAAAGCACAGGCTTGTTAAATATGGCCACTACATCCGTGCAGGGAGCCTAGTGTTAGAAACAGTTCTTATAAAAAGATGCCCCATCACTCCAAGCGCTAGTGGTCCTGGGGAGAGGAAAAAGCTCTTCAGATTCTTATTATTTCTCATTTGCATTTGCAATCATTGCATTTTTATTATTATAAGGTCCAATTAAGAAAAGACTTTTTTTTTAACAAGGCAAATTTGTCAAAAATTCAAATAAACCCTTTGATGCATTTTTCCCGCATAAACTGGTCATGAATAAACATAATCCTATTGCTCCAAGAGCAGATGCCATCCCTATAGCTCCCTGCCCCCCTCCCTCACCCCACTGCATTCGCCAATCAGAAAGAAGGAAATTGCTTGGCCAAGTTTACAGAGTGAAACATAAATCATAAACATCTTTGCCAGAACAAACTCATGTTTCTTTTATGAAACAATTGCTCCTAAAAGAGTTTATTTTCATTTTAATAAATTTCCTTTAAGCAGGGGAGGGAGTAAAACACTCAGTTCCTAGCCTTAAGAAACCTTTATTATTCTACAGTTCCAATGATGTGCCTGAACATTTGCATTTCCAAGTGCCTTTTTAGAAACATGATGGGTGCTAACCAGATGCAAGAAGAAGGTATTCCATTTTACAGTCCATGGTTTTTGCAGTCATTGCCCATTTGTTTGGAAATTGATGAGTTCACGAGGATTAGCACTATTCAAGTCAGATACTGGCGATATTTAGAACTATAAAATGAAATCCTTTTGCATATGCACTGTGATTTCAATGGTGCTTAAAATTTGTTCACACATGAGATGGCGATGGCCACCAGCCTAGATGGCTTTAGTTAGACAAATTCATAAAGGATACAACTAATGACTACTGCCCCCGATGGCTTTGTTACACCTCCACAGTTGGAGGCAATATGCTTTTGGATTACAGTTACGGAGACCTGAAGGGAGGAAGAGGGCTGTAGCATTCGGGTAGATGGTTCCCACATGGTTGGTCACCGTGGGAAATGGATGCTGGACTAAATGAGCTACTGACCTGATCCAGCAGGACTCTTTTTATGTGTTTGCTTTCCAAGAAATGTCCTTTCTCAAATCCACAAGGACTGACGGGGCACAGGAGGAGATGGGGAGGATACCACCAACTGCCCATTGGGACAGCACTTATGTCAGACCCAATTAAAATTGCAAAGCACCAAATGTTCACAAAGAAGAGAAGGCCCTGTGTAGCTGGCCCATGGGCCTACATTCTTTCAGGAATGAGGATGTGCTACAGATTTAGGTGGGCAGAAAAAGGAGTGGATTGTATACTTAAGGCCTTCATACGTAGCACTCAGAAGATCCTAAGTTCAACCCCCAGAATCTCCAAGGAGGGCTGGAGACAATACTGAGTCAGGTGAACCAATGGTCTGACATGGTACTAGGCAGCTTCCTATGTTTATGTTCCCCCAATGTACCTGTGCCACCTGCCTCTCCATTTGTGGTGGCTACCTCCCAATACTGAGGATGTGGACGGCATTCCTGGAGACATGAAATTGCATGGAGAGGTGGTTTGCCTGAGTAGGTATCTGAAGTGGTAATTGCACGCATAATCCCACTGATTTTAAAAGAGGCTGAAATAAGAGCACTTTTTAAAAAGCTCTCTATTGACCCCACTGTACTGGGTAATTTCTCACCAGCTTTCAAATATACAGGTCTTGAGCAAGCCAGGTGTCTGAGCAAACAGATCACCTGGCTGGGCTGGGACTCAGGGGCTTCATTTTGCAATGCTTCCATTCTTTCCCAGAGGTTCAGTCCCAGAAAGTGCTGCTGGGGGACTTCCTGCCCACCCCTTTGGTTGTTGGCATATGGAGATTCCACAGAGTTCTGTTCCACCCGCCATACTATTTGAAATCAACATGAAACCACTGGGGGAGGTGATACATTGATTTTGAGTTTAACGCTCAATTTATTCTGTCCATGGCTGGAAAGATGTGGAGGTTCTGGGCTGCTCATTAGCTGGATTATTGCTAAACTGAAACTTAATCCAGAAATTTAATCCAGAGGTGATTCTGCTCAGTTAATGGTCAGTAATTAAATGAGGGTCTGGCCTGTGCAGGTTCATCATTTGAGGGTTATTTGGGCCTGGCTGTGACACCAGATGTCCAAGTGACAGCTGCAACCACAGATTTATTTGCTTAGATTAGGCTGATGCACCAGCTGCACCCATTTCTAAGAGAAGGCAGGCCTGGCTAGATACAGTGGTACCTCGGGTTAAGTACTTAATTCATTCGGGAGGTCCGTTCTTATCCTGAAACTGTTCTTAACCTGAAGCACCATTTTAGCTAATGGGGCCTCCTGCTGCTGCTGCTGCAGGAGCACAATTTCTGTTCTCATCCTGAAGCAAAGTTCTTAACCTGAAGCACTATTTCTGGGTTAGCGGAGTCTGTAACCTGAAGCATATGTAACCTGAGGTACCACTGTAATTTTCTTTGCTCTCCTATTCTGTCCAGTTCCCCTTCCTTTCCCGAGGTATCGATATCTTGTTTTCAATCAGCTCCTCATTTCTGTTTGTCCTCCTGCAGTTCCGTGTCTCTCCTTGGGCCCAGGATCTACTTAACAGGGAAAGATGGTTTCTCTGCACTAACATTTTTTCGCATGCGATTGGTAACCACCCTTCTGGAAAATTGCACAACTTGTAACAAGAAGTGAATGTCAAAGATTTGAAATCTTCTATTTTGCTCTTACTTGTTCAATATGCCCTAAATTATTGTCACCACATATTAAGCATTTCTGCTTAAAACGAGCTGCACACTAGAAATCCATGCACGGCAATGTCTGCCAGATTGAAGTTACATTATCTCCAGATAAACATGGCATATAATATGTGTCATTCAGTGTATGAGTGATTTCCCCCATTCAGAATTTTCATCCACTTGATTGTCATATAAACTATATGCATCTCCTGATTAAATAATTCCAAGCCCTATAAATTGCTAACCATGGGAATGATGTGCCATTCAACTGTCTGGAAAAATGTGCTACAAAACAGTATCAAAAGCAACTTTCCTCATCAAACACTGTTCCAATGACCTTTCTGTCTAACTTTCCTGGCATGTTTTTTTGCTAAAAAAAAAATTGTAATGCTATGTTTTCAACCCTGCAAAGTCAAACTCATGGATGACAATCCATCAAAATCAGTAAGATAACAAAAAGCACATACTGATTCCAGAATTGTTGTCTGATCCTACATGATGGAGTAAGAAACAATACAAGCATCTGATTCGCTGGAGCAAAATTGACCTTAGAATGTTGATAAGAGAACAGAACCCAGGAGAAAAGATGTGAAATTTAAATAGGATAAGAGTATATGCAAGAGAGAAACAAGATTTTTGCGCGCGCACACACACACACACACACAAATTCACACTCACACACATGTGTGTGTGTGTGTGTGTGTGTGTGAATGATTTTGAATTGTGTGTTTATCCAAAGCATGTTTCTAAATCAATGATAGGACCTCTCGTTGTTGTTGCTGTTGTTGTTGTTGCTGCTGCTGTTCCTCTTCCTCCTCCTCCTCCTCCTCCTTAGAACAGAACTATGTTTGAGCAACAGTGTTTAAGCTGAATCCAAAATTTGATTCTCCACCAATCTTGTGGTTCGCCTTAGCAGCAAGTTCAGACTGTGCTCTCCCTTTTCAAAATCTGGACAAGTTGACTCAATAACTTCTATTGAAAAATGTCACAGGTTAATCTTGTTGGCAGCAGTTGTTGCAGCAGCTGTAGAGCTGGTCCTTCCAATGTTCACTTTTAACACGTGCAGCTTGAAACCTGAATCTGAGTATCCTCCTCTACAAAAAGGTCATGTGTATCTATTACAGTATACATCTGGACAACTGGGCGGTGCTCTTTTGTCCTGCAATCTCGGAGTGAAATGTAATTAGGTACCATTCATGCACATCTTAAGTAATGCTGTGAAAATCCCCCCCCCCAGCTCTTCTTGTATGGGGGTTCAAGGAGAATGTTCTGAAAAAATGTGAGTCTGTGGTTTTTAAAAAGAAAAGTTTGAAACAACAAGCCCAGGGAAGCTCTCACCCAACCCACCCCATGAATCATTATCTGCTTTTCCAAAACATGTCCTGGCGGGAGGTGGAGGCACCAGCAGAAAGTATGGTGGGCAGCAGACATCCAGACCTCACTCTTGTTTGCTAAAAAAAACTACTATTCATGGGAGAGCCTGGGGAATTGAGTTCCCTATCCCTTCCAGCTCAGTGCATTAAGTTGAACTGGAAACAACTTCGTTCTCTTTGGCTCCCCAGTAGCAAACTGAGTTGCTACTCAGAAGAATCTAGCTGTGTCTAGATTTTAGAGATGAGTCTTGGACATGGACCACATACAGGCTAAGCACATGGAATACATACATCCCTCACTCTTCAATGGTAAGCAAGACTCGGTGCTTTCATAAGTTGCAAACGCTGAATGGGGCAGCTGCCCCTGCTTGTGTGGGCACTGCAGCCCCAAGGACTTCCAGATCACAGAATTTATATTCAGCTCATTGATTGTCGTAAGACAGAAAGTCAGTCTTAAAATGCATAAAACTTTTGTTCTCTTTTAATTGGGGAAAAATGGAAATTGAGCATGTATTGTTAATTTTTAATTGATTCATTAAAGCAGTTCTTCCCAGCTAGTATTTCTGAGAAGCAGCGATGGAAAAAGAGAGGGCAGGAAATCCGATGAGATTCTGTTGTTATAATGCTCAATAACATGGTGTGTAACCAGAATTTTTGAATGCCTATATTCCTAAAACTATACCCTCTAAGATGCTTTGTTTACAAAAATGACCTACCAAGAACATTCCAAATTAACTATTCTATTTGTTTAACTTTGCCTACTATTGCAAAACCTGTGGGCACTTTGCATAATTCAGCTAGCCAAAGAAAGAGGGAATAAATTTTGCCCAATTTTCTTCCAAGCTACTGAAACTAGCTATAGAACTCTTCTGAATGGGGGTTATAAGAGCCAAGGAAGGATACTAATTGCCAAGTGAAATTCCAGTGCCTGCCATTTATAGAAGGCTAGAACAATGGAAAGCATTTTTAAAAGTCCTTTCTAAAGCTAAGTCACAGTTTGGCTCAGACACATTTCTGGCAATGAGGAGTTCCAGAGGCAGGAGCTGAGAATGACCTGCCCCCTCGTTCCCACGAGCAACTCATTTGGGTCAGATTCAAGACACATGCAGATCTCGACAAATGAATGGGATGCAAATGCAGAGGGGGAAACAGCTGTAGAAAAGATGAGCTAAGAAGAACTTAGCCACATTTAGGCTCTGCCCTCCAGAAACATCCATCCACCTTTTAAAACATTGCCTTTCAGAGTTATGTTGGGTTGAAATCAAAGGGATAATATAGACATTTCACACTGGCACTTGCCGATCATGTAATTACTTTAACAGCTTGTAAAAAACCACCCTTTCCAGGAGTATTAGGATCTCAAATTAAATAAGCCATTAAAACTATTTTTGGCTTGTATTAAGCAGACGTTATCCAGAACACATAAATACTATTGAAGAAAAACTCATAAACCCAGATTGCCATCAAAACATTCTAAGGGGCTTCACACTTTTCGTATGTATGTATATATGTATGTACATATGATCATAAGATTTATACACCACTTTTGTAGAGAAAAACTGAAAGTGGTTGACAAAACAAAAAATCATCACCCTATTTTAAAACAAACAAAAGTTAAAATACTAAAACAGATTAAAATTACCTCACTCCGGCTGCAGAATTCTGCACTAACTGCAGCTTCCAGATTAAGCACGAGGGAAGCCCCACATACAGCACATTGCTGTAATCCAGTCATGTAGATATGAAATAGCTCTGGAGATAATGTAGCCACCAGGAGGCTGAAAGACACTCTTCCAAAGCAACACTTTGGACTCGGTCCTGAAGGTAGGACTGGAACCACTTTAAGACAGTGTCCCCAATTCTCATTCCCCAGAGCCAGTCCAGGAGGATACCCTGGTCAATTTCATCAAATGCCAATGATACGTCAAGAAGAAGAAGCAAGGTCACACTCCCCCTGTCCCACACTCTGCATCAGGGCTCATTTGCATGGCCGGGCTTAAACTCAGATTGGAATAGACCTAAATAATTCTCCGAGAATGTCCTCCAAGAATGTGACCTCCAAGAATCCTTGCAGCTGCCCAAACACGACCATCTCCACCACTTTTCCCCAAAAGAGGGTACTGGCAACGGGATGATAGGTGTTCCAATCCAAAGGGTCCAGAGTCAGTTTCTTTAGGAGCAGTTGTGCCCCCACCTCTTTCAATGCAACAGGGGCCACCCTGCAATGTAGTGAAGTGCTAATCACACTCTGAACCCAACCAGTCAGCCCCTCATGCTATTATTTGGAAAGCCAGGAGGGACAGGGGTTTAGAGCAACACATAGTCAGACACACTGCCACCAGTAAAGGATCCTACTTGCCTATTGTTCTAGGATCCAAACTTAGTACATAAGAAAAGGTTTTTTAAAAAAGTAAAGGACCCCTGGACTGTTAAGTCCAGTCAAAGGGCACTATGGGGTTGCAGCACTCATCTCGCTTTCAGGCTGAGGGAGACAGTGTTTGTCCACAGACAGCTTTCGGGTCATGTGGCCAGCATGACTAAACCACTTCTGGCACAACAGGACACCGTGATGGAAGCCAGAGCACACAGAAACACCATTTACCTTCCCTCTGCAGCAGTATCTATTTATCTACTTGCACTGGTATGCTTTCAAACTGCTAGGTTGGCAGGAGCTGGGACCGAGCAACGGGAGCTCACCCCATCATGGGGATTCGAACCACCAACTGTCTGACTGGCAAGCCTGAGAGGCTCAGTGGTTTAGACCACAGCACCACCCGTGTCCCTCCAATGCTACCAGTATAGCTCAGTGACATAGCCTCTGTCTTGCATGCAGAAGTGCTCTAGTTCAATCCTTAACATCTCCAGGTAGAGTTGGAGACATCTCCTATTTGAGACCATGCACAACCACAGCTAGTTCTGTGTAGTCAGTACTGAGTTTGATGGCCAATGGGTCTGACTCGGTATAAGACAGCTTCCTAAGTTTCTAGAACATTACAGAATCCAAATTTTCCACCTATGCTTTCCCCTAGGACATCTTAAGTATTCCTCCATCAGCCTCACATTTTCTGTGAAACTTGGCCTATGAATGTGTATAAATGGCTAAATAATGACAAGGCTTCCTGTGACATCCAAGCAATGTCACAGTTATGGCAATAAAGCCACATCAAAGTCCTGGAGCTTGGCAACATCTTTGGAGTCACATAACTGTCACAATAGATAATGGCCCATTTGTAGTCGTAGCACATCACTCAGGTTTCGCATTCATCATGTGCTCTAGTCATTTCCTAGGGAGATCACAAGCATGCTGAAGTATCATTACTACTTCATAGTAAAATGACACTCGCATCATCTTGTTAGGGTTGTATTATTTTTATAGTAAACTTAGTGCCTGAATGACAATCTGCATATTTTACAGTGCTTACCTGAAAAAAATAGACATTTTAAAAATGAATCTGATTTTTTATTTATGTTTTTGTCAACAGAGGGAGAACCCTTTCGCTGTCAGGTGAGTTTTCAAAGAAATACATGTGTAGGAGAAAAATCAACTTTATTTAGACACGGCACACCAAACACTGCTATTTCTGTTTATTCTGAGAGCGCAACAGAGCACCTATCATAAACACCTTGGGGCGGGAAACACAGATTTGAACGAAGATTGTGAAGAAATAGTGCCGAATGACTTTCATCTCATGACGAAGGCATAAATGCAGAAGGATCAGCGTAAGCAACTTGTCATGTAGACAAGAAGTTAACATATTGCATAGGCAGAAAATTCAGCATAAACAAATGAAGGCATAGGCAGAAGCTTAGTCTGGAAATGACAAGCCAAGAAAAAGGGTGCAAAAGTGACTAACCCACATATCTTTTAGGATTAGTCACCCCTTATGAAATTGGCTGCTTCGTGCAAATAGTGTCCAATGAGTCGTACATACTGCTTCGGAATTGGAGTTTACATCTATCCTACTAAATGCACTTAGGATAGAGTGTGTGCTAGCATCCAGGGAAACCCAAGTGTTAAAATGTTCCATAGACAGTGAACCAATTTTGAAGCATTGCTTGCCCATTATTGCCTCCATATAGAATTTCCATGTCATAGAAGCCACTTATTTTTAAAGGGTTGTACCGAGAAGGAATTACATAGAATAACCCCCAACCCATTTTAAAATATGGAAATATCCACCCCCACTCCCCTACTTTTGCTTCTCTACTCCCTACCCACCCTGATCACCAGAGTAGCACTTTGTCCATGGCACAAACACCACTGAAAACAGATCCAGGCATGTGCGCCACCTTGCCCCACAATTGAGGGGTCCAGGGCCATATGACGTCAGCATACCCCATGGCATGTGTGCATGACATCAACATGCCCTGCAGCATGCGTGCATGCCCCACAGTGTACTCATGTCACTTGTGCACACTGTGGGGCATGCAGATGTGTAGTGCGGCTGCCCTGTGGCTTGCATGCATGATGCGAGCATGACCTGCAGTGTGTGCGCACAGTTGCCACAGAACTTTGAGGGACCCAGCCCCTTCATTGAAAATTCTGGGTGGGCAGCCCCTGCCCTCCCCCCAGTTGGCACACCTGACTTCAGCCTGCCTAGCCCCATCCTTTTAATGCAAGGATTGGAACCTTTGTTCCCATGTTGCTGGACTACAGCTGTTCCATAGACAGTGTTGCTGGACTACAGCTTCCATCCTTCCTGATCACTGGGCATGCTGGATGGGCTGGTGGAATTTGGCAGTCCAACAATATGTGGAGAGCCAGAGGTTCCCTGACCATTTTATCCACTTGTAGCCTAAATGCTCTGGTTTCTTCATTTTCTTTATTTTGATCATGCTAAAACGTGAGAGAATTGTTGCTGTTGCTGTGAACGTATTAATTGCTGGCTATGCAATTGTCTCAACATGATGCACAATTAAAAAATGGGGTGAGGTGGGGGAAACGGTCTAAAAACAGTCAAGAACACACACAAAACCCCTTATTTTTAAATATGTTTACAACAAAATATATATTTAAGACAAAATTAAAGCCAAACGAAGTAGACACTTATGGTAAAGACTCATTTATCCAGCTGGGGACGCCTGTCAGAATAAAAATGTCTTCAGTTGTTTCCAGAAAGTGCAGATTGCGGGCATCAATATGAATGATGTTCCACAGAACAAGAGCAGCCCCACTAAAAGCCCTGCTCTGAATTACTGTCAGGGAAGTAGTACAGGGTGTTGGCAGCTGCCATTTATATATCTCAGGCTGCAGTCTTACACATATACCATATATATATGTACGATCTATGTAAATTTATACCTATGTACCAAGGAGTAAGCCTCCTTGAGCTCAGTAGGACTTACTTCATGGCATGGGATAGCATGTTTAGTATCCATGATCCTTAGTTTCCCACAAAACTGAGCATAAGACTTTAAGAAGATCCCTGCTGGATCAGGCCAAGGGCCCATCTGGTCCAACACCCTGTTCTTGCAGTGGCCAGTGAGAAGCCCAAGAGCCTCAAGCAGAGCACAAGTGCAACCAGTGCTATTTTTCTAGAAAAAGTGGTGCCAGAACTCACCATGAACGCCTCCCTTGTTCTCTTGCAATGGTAACGGTGCCCACCTGAGAGGTGCTGGAACTGAGTTCTGGCAAGTTCTGGCTGAAAAAAGACCTTGAGTATAGCAGTTGATTCCCCACCACTGGTTTTCAAAGGCCTACAGCTCCAACGGTGGAGGCATTATTAATTAATGGCAGCTAAGTGTAATGAATGGGAAAGACCTAGCCCAAGAGCTATTTTATTCCATCCTATTTTACTTTATTTTAGTGTTTCATTTTATTATTTGTCAAAAGAGGAACGGGTTTTGGTTTTTTCTTTTTTCCTTTTAAAGGGAGCATGCTGTAATCTGCCAAAGAAATCCAGCATTTCAGGTTTCTTTGGATTGGGTTTAAGAAATTCTACGGATGTTCCCTTGTGTTACTTTCGTATTGCTGGAACTTCAGTTTTGTGGCAATCAGTTGACTAGATACAAATAAACAATTTCCCTGTTAGATGTGCATCTCTAGCCCTCGTCAGGTGCTCATTGTGAACACCAAAGGGGCAAATGGGAATGATGGGGTGAGCCCCGCCCCTCAATGATGCTGCATGCCTTGGGCACCCTTGAGCATTTCCAACATGGGAACAGGAAGCCTGACTGAACAGGATGTTGCAGTGATTCCTGTTCCATATGCACAAGTAAGGCAAACACCTTCAGACTAATGCTGATATCACACATGGACCAGGGAGTGCACCCACCACGTCCAGTGTCAACAAGGAGGCAGGACTCATTTTCTGCATCCCAAATTGCCCCTTCACAGAAAGCACCTGATGAGAGCTTATGCATATCTCAGTAGCAGAGCATCTGTTTTGCAGGCAGGGCATCCCAGGGACAATCCCTGGCATCCCCAGGTAGGACTGAGAGAGAACCCTGCCTGAAAACCTGGAGAGTCACTGCCAGTCACTATAGACAATACTGAACAAGATAGACCAGTGGCCTGGCTCAGGATACGGCAGCATCCAAGTTCTTCTCTATCATTTCCAAATGCAGAACACAATTCTGCTGTCTCCTTTGAGACTGTGGCACTAGTATGCACAATGAGATGTTTATAGATCCTATTGACTCCAATAGGGCCTGTTGCCTGCTGTGTACATGCTCTCAATGCAACTGAGAGCACAAAATGCTTATTGATGGAAATGATAATGAACGCTACTTGGTTATTTGAATGGCTAAAACCCTTATCACACTAACTATTGTGTCAGTCCTCTTGAAAACTGGGGGGGGCGTTACTTCACGATTTACTTGCACAATAAAGGGGTTCACATTTAGTGATTTTGTTCCTTTGTTCGCCGGATTCCCCGCACCCCCTTCTTAGACAATAAAGGATAATACACCATCATGAAATTAAAGAAAACTAAAGACCACTGCTTAAGGGGGAGAATGGCAAATGGAAATATCCTTCAGGGATCCATTTTATTTTTCTATCCCACATCAAAGAAAATATTTTGTCATATCTGTTTTACAGTACTAAAAATCCCATCGACTTAAGACACTATTCAAGACTCACTGGAGGCTAATTTGGACTTCAGCTACACCCATGCAATCCCAGTGAAGTCAATTATTATAAATGTTAGAAAAATTGGACACAGTCCCCAGGATTATTTTATTTTCTTGATCTGCTTCACTGCTCTTTTCACAAAATCTCTTTCTTTCCCCCGCCCACAGCTCTCTCCCCACACACATTCCCTTATGTAACTTTTTATCCAGACATAACACTCTGTCCTCTATGAGTGGATTCTATCGATCATGCCAGTGACTTTTGCAATCGCAGTACAGTGGGATCTACATGAAAAGTGGGTTGCCACCAGTACGCTATGGTCTATCCTGTGCAAAACTTGGCCTTTTATTCTCCTGAAGATTTCTGCCTTGCCACATGCTGGACTCCCATGCAAGATTTCCTGGCTTCTTTTTTGCGTGTTACATTTCTATCCAACCTCATCAAAGCATTTGTGAGGCATCTTACAAATAAAAATATAAAACTATACAAAATCAATAATAAGATGAAACGAGAAGATGAAAACTTACAGCAATAGAACTAGAAGGGCATAGCAGCAAATGAAGCAATCTGACTAAATACAGTATCGCAAGCTTAAAAGAAACACTTGGAAAGCAGTGGTACAATCAGTTCATAATGGTAAAGGTAAAGGGACCCCTGACCCTTAGGTCCAGTTGTGACCGACTCTGGGGTTGCGGCGCTCATCTCGCTTTATTGGCTGAGGGAGCCGGCGTACAGCTTCTGGGTCATGTGGCCAGCATGACTAAGCCGCTTCTGGCGAACCAGAGCAGCACACGGAAACGCCGTTTACTTTCCTGCCAGAGTGGTACCTATTTATCTACTTGCACTTTGACATGCTTTCGAACTGCTAGGTTGGCAGGAGCAGGGACCGAGCAACGGGAGCTCACCCTGTCACGGGGATTCGAACCGCCGACCTTCTGATCGGCAAGTACTAGGCTCTGTGGTTTAACCCACAGCGCCACCTGCACCCCAAGCAGTGGTACAATCAGTTCATATACCAAGGTAAATAAAACAGTTACCAGCCCCAAAGTTCGTATGAGTCAGTGCCAGGTGTATGGGCCTAGGGAGAGCATTCCAAAAATGGGGTTTGCTGCATATAATGTGAGAAATGGCTCTTAGTCTAGAGAAATGTAGAGGTGTGTTTTAGTTGTATAGTTTCATCACTGCCGTGTTTTAAAATGACTGTTGCTGCCTTCCGATAAAAGAACTCTTCATTAATTAATTGTATGTTTCAAGTGATGAATCAATCGACAGATTATTTGCAAAAGGGAGCAAATAGGTAAAAATTACGATTTTTCTTTCTTTTTAAAAGACTCACATGAAAGCCATGGCAGGCATAATCTCAGAACAGGCATTTCCTGCAGTGCAAGACAGAAAGGGGCAACTTCTTTTCTGATGGTGCTCATCATGGTGCATTTTTAAAAAATAAGCAATTGCATTAAAAATAATCAGTACAATTGTATAGGTACACAGAAGTAAGTGCAATGGCAGTTATTCACAAACAATAGGACTGCAGCCAATTAAAAAAATAAAATCAACCCAATTAAATGGGGACATCATTTTAGTTAATAAAAGGAAGTATCTGTTTAACCTAAGGGTGGGGAATCTCAGGCCCAAGAACCAAATGTGGCCCTCCACACCTCTCTGTTTGGCCCTTGGGGTTCTCCCCCCTTAGCCACACCCACACTCCTCCTTAACCACACTCATTCTCCTCCAAGCTATACCCATCTCCAGCCTATGTCATGCCTTCCTTGACTGTTTTTGCCTGCCTAGCATGTGTTCTTCACCTCTGATAATGCTTCTTGCTTGTCTGGATGGAGGATAGAAAGGGGTGTGTGGACATGCAGAAACTAGTCTGCTGTACAAAGGTAACATTTACATGAGCTACTTTGCCCGGTTTTGCCTCTGGCCCTTCCCACCACTGGCACGTGGTCCTCAGGATGTTGCCCAGATGAGAATGTGAGCCTCGGTATGAAAAAGGTTTCCCAGCATCTTTGTATTACATTTTGCAGCCCCGGTTGTTACCTCCTCTGAGACTAAAAAGGCAGGTCAAGTGGATGGGGAAATGAATACAGATTCCCCCCTCTGTTTCCCATTGTCTTTGGATTTGGGGTTCTGTATCCTCAAGAGCAGATTGGATTCACAGCAAGCCACTGGATCCACAGCACTTTCCATTCTGAGTCTATGAATTTTAGTATAATGGTACTTTACCCATAACTGAGATAACAACTCCTTTAAATGTGTTTCATCTTTTATCAAACTTGGGTTTTTATATGAAACGTAAAACATTGATATTCCTATTACATCCCGCAAGGGAAAAGAAACACACCATTTGTCATAATCAGGGAAAATGTTTTATTCCTTCAGACATGCATTTATCTCCTTCACAAATAGAAGCCATAAAAAGAACATACAAGTGTTTTAATGTTATGTGGGGTACCTTCATGCCTAGATGCCTTCCTGGAGGACTAGCAGGATGGTGTCGGATCCTGGCAAAGAAACGAATAAAGAGCACAGGCTGCAGCACACCAGCATTTCCACCCATTTGTTTAGTAAATGCAGTTCAGGTTTAGGCAACACACACCTGCCTTCTTCAAAGCCTTTGTGAACACAGCAAAAGAAAATTGGTCAATAGCTGGACACAATGTCCAAGTTACTGTTTTTGTTGAGTGGGTGAGAATAGCTGGGATGTAGAAAATCTGAAGAAAGTTGCCTACTTTGGGGGGCTCAGTTAGCTTAGCGTACCAGATCACTCAAGTCAGGAGTGAAGCGGGCTGTATATGTGTGTGCGAAGGATGTATTCTACTTCCCTGAGCCTCTGCTCCTAGGAAGAGGATATAAAAATGCCTCTAGTATTGATCCCCTGCCACCCCACTTAGGGGAAAAAGAACACAATTGCAAGATTCTGCTTTTTTTTTAATTGTTAAGGCTTCTTTTTCAGAATATTAGATCCAGTAGCCATTTGGTTGGAGAAACAGAATTAAGCCGTGTTTTCTTATGATTTCCAAATTACCAAGTAACAAATGTTGCAATCATCCTTACAGAACAGAAACTCTTTTGCCCTACCAGGAACTGACAGCTTTCTAATGCAGTTACATTAAGGTGCTTCTTGAAGTGTGTGAGACACTTTTTAACTAGCTCCTTGGGGCATTGTTAGATATCATTGCTTACTACCAGTGGGAGCCGCTGCGCTGTTAATAGCACTTCCCATTTTACTTCTGATCAGTCATATATGGGGGCTTAAAAGGGATTGCTTGGAACATATGAAAGAGCCTCTGCCTCCCACAATTTGCCAACAACACTGTCCATTCAGACAGAGCCAAAGATAACTCCCTAACAGAGAAACAGGCTAGGACTGCAGGGTACATTTCAGTGGCAACCTGCTTGCTTGACTTGGGTTTGAGTATGATACGTCTCTAGTGTGAAATAAGTTCTGAGGTTCAAACCCCAGACAATTCCTGTCAAAATCAAGCTGGAAGGGTGAACTGTACCTTTGGGTTTCCCTGTTCCACCCCCAATATTTATTGTATTGATCTTTGTCTCTGTCTTGTATATCTGTGAGAACTAGACACTGCCACTTGTTCTGTGCCTAGAAAGTACGGGTTCAAGAGGTTTCCTAGGAACGGTTTTGCCTTTGTCCCTCTGCTTTCCCCTGGAAAACCTGCTTTTTGGTGCTAAATCAGAGTAAACATCAATCTGGAAGAAATTTGACTGACGTTTGCTCCAATTCGGTGGTAAACAGCAGGTTTTCCTGAGGGAAAGTATTGGAGCGGGTGGAAGTGTCTCACTTGAGACATAAATTTGTTTTTTTTTAATTAATATTTTAGTGAAATTAACATTAAAAACACATTATATTGAGAAAATTCCTTTGCAAAAATGTGAATATTAGGAGAAATATGGGAAGAACAGTAACTCTACGAGGCTACTGTTAAGATACATGGGATGTTGCTAGTCGCTCTCAGCTTTGCAGATAAGGCAGAATGTAGTCCAAGCAGCCCAAACATCAGAATGGGTCGCTGTGCATCAGTGAGGGATTTCCTGAAAGCTCTGATCAGCACAAGGTTTGCACAACGACTCTTGCCAAATACCCACCCTCTCATCCACCAGCTCCCGCCTTAAGTTTGGTTGACATGTGCCCCATATTTGCAATTCCAGTTTTACTAACAGAGCCAGCATGTATGTTAGGCTCATCAGTCTGTAGTTTCCATAACCATTGTCACTGCATTAGCTAGTTTCCAGTTCTGACCTCTGACCTCTGACATTCTTTATGGCTCTTCATAGGCATTTGTGTGACTTCATATTTTGCTTTCCTTCTACACAACCGTTTCTGAGCAGCTGAGGGCAAGGGGCAATATCCAATGTAACTAAACCCACTTTCGTCTCTTGACTGCAATGGGTCTGGTCTGAGTATGACTAAAGTTGAAGATCACTCAAGAGAAATGTAGGCACACAAAATGATGAACCTTGTTTCAACCTCTTGAAAGTTAGAGTTGGCTGGCTACTCCAAATTTTTCAAACCCCCTCCAAAATATTTATTTTACTTCTTTCATAGCCCACCCTTCCTCCTGATGGAGCCGATGACAGCCAACAACCATTTAAAAACATGTATACTGGCAATGTATAAACATCATAAAACAAAAATTAAAAATGCAATATACCAGTACCAGCTTCTCCCATATCAACTTGCCTGTGCTTCAAGATCAGTAAATGAGGTGTGGGATGAGGTACACATGGGGAAGGGCTTTTTCAGTGATGGCTCCTTATAAATCCAACTCTCTCCTGGCTGAGGTGTGTCTGGCCCCATCCCATGACAGCTTCAGGCATTTGATCAAGATGCCTCATTTGCTAGAGGGTATTTGGAGGAGGATAGACTTGATTGGTGCAGCTTCTATCATTGTCATTAAGTTATTTGTTGTCGTCCTTGGTTAATGGACAGTGTTGAACTTTTAAAATGGATTTTATGTGTTCTTATCTAGTTGTTTTTATTGCAAACCATCCTGTGACGGAGCCAAATTGTGGCCTACAAATTATCTAAATAAATAAAGTAGCAACAGCAGCATACAATGTACAGTGGTACCTTGGTTCTTGAACGGCTTGGCTCCCGAACAAATCAGCTTTCTAACGCCGCAAACCCAGAAGTCAGTGTTTCGGTTTGCAAATGTTTTTTGGAAGCCCAATGTCCGACACGGCTTCCGCAGCTTCCATTTGAGTCCAGGAAGCTCCTGCAGCCAATCGGAAGGCGTACCTTGGTTTTCAAACAGTTCTGGGAGTCGAACGGACACCCAGAATGGATTAAGTTTGACAACCAAGGTACCGCTGTACTTGCTCTTGAAGTTAACTCTCTGGTGCAGTACAATCATTTGGACGCTTACTTGGGAGTTAGTCCCTTTGGCCTCACTTTGACTTACTTCTGGGTAAGCAGGCCTAGGACTGGGCTAGAGGTAAACAGAAATCCATAAAGAAGACTTTTTGACAAGCTAGACATAGCCAGACTTATACTAACATGTATGGAAAGAGATAGCAACATCTTGTTCTGCAGAAAGGACTCACTATTACTTTTGTCATTAAGTTGTCCATAAAGGTGATATATAACCATCCATTTTCTCCAGTTATCCATGCAAAGCAACACTTTGCTTTTCAAGAAGTTAAAAGTGGAGCTTCATTGTTTTTATCCAGCAGACCAAAGACAGCAGACAATCCATATGGAACAAAAGAAAATGTGGCCTTGGGTTATACGTTGAGTAGTTCTGCAGTAAATCTTATTTATTTCCTCCAAGTCTTCAATATCTAAAGCTCTTATGTATTCATTATCAGCAACATGTCGAGTAATGTGGTAACTTGACAAGGTTCTATTCAAGCGGCTTAGTGGGACATACAATACTTATGCTTTTTGATAAGAAAACATTTGGAAAGGTCACTTCGTCTCTTGTATTCTCTATCTCTTTGAGTAACAGCAACACAATCTTCAAAAAACAAAAAAATTGAAACATCCCAGAAATCCAAGGGTAAATGCATTGATTGGACCATACTGACTGCTGACTAATAATAATTCCCTCTGTTAGTGAAGTTCAGGGGTGAGTAGCGAACCTTATGTGGCCAAAATTGCACCTCCCATGCATTGGAAAAGCATCAGTATACTTGGGAGAACCCAAAAGTTTGCAGAAGAAAATTTAGAGGGAGGAAAAGAAAGCAGACAAATTCTTCTCAAAGCAGCTAAAACACAGCACAGGTGAGAAAATACTTTCGGCAACCATTTCTCGAAATTCTAAACAATGCTTTCATTAAGAAGAGATTGCCCAGACTTCCAGGACAAATGCTCAAAAGAGCAAGTAAGCCAGGATGGTGTCAAGCAAAAAGATGGGATAGAGGAAAGGACGAGGAAAGAAAAAAAGAGACAGCAAAGAGAGACGATAGGAACAGAATGGAAGGCTCAGCAGGAAGTAAGAAATAGGGAGGCAGAATCATAAGTGAAATCATGTAAAGTGGGGAGGGTGTGTGGTAAGGAGAGAGAGACTCACCTTGGAAATCACTCAGGGCCACTGCCCAGCCTACCCCGAGTCTGCCTGCCCGAGGGGAGCCATGGTGGCAGCAGTTGGCCACTGAGGGCAAGGGCCCAGAAGGGCATCCAGCAGAACTGGAGCTGGGATGGGGGTGCAGATAAGCAGAAGAGGCAGTGAGAAGGCACCTCCTCCCCCACACCACTGGTCCATCAAAGGTCGCTTTCCTTCACTTGGGCAGCAGTTCTTGTGACTTCCGGGCAGCACCCCTAAGCAAGGGAAGGCCAACCTACTTATTTATTTAATGGTGACTCACATGGTGAAGCACAAGTAAGGTGCGTGTACGTTGGGGGATGCCTGTATATGCACTTATGGTGTGGATGCCCGAGTTCTTTCATAGGCCCCCAACATTTTAATGGAAGCAACTCATCTATGTGCACTAAGTAAGTGTGTTTAAGGTCTGCATAGGCTTCTTACCAGTGACTATCAAAAACAGCAAGAATAAAAATGAGATGGGATGGATGAATCTGTCAAACTCCAGTTTCCAGTCTTTGGTTCCCCACTTTTTTACATCAGTTTGCAAAATAGAAGAAGAAGAAGAAGAAGAAGAAGAAGAAGAAGAAGAAGAAGAAGAAGAAGAAGAAGAAGTCCTAATGAAAATTCAGCAACATTTTACTTCAGATTTTTAACATATGCCTTTTTTACAAATCAACTTCCCCTGATATAATTTATTTTTATGTTACTTTTCATAGATATGTGCATTTTTACGTACAGCTTACCCACATATATGCATTTTTGTGAACATTACTTGGTTGAAGAATTGCATTGCAAAATTCAGGAAAGTGTGAATTACAGTGGATAGTTGGGTTTTGCTTGGCATGTTTTTTCTCAAAGTGCAAATTAGGTAAGTTCATATTTAAATGTGACACGAATAACCAAAAAAATTCGTCTAGCCTACTTGGGGGTCGCTACAAAAACATGTGTGCAGAATCCTGAAACCTGTAGCTTAGGGGTATGGTGAGAGGGATTCAAATGTACTTCAGAGACATTTGGATCACTTCAACTTTGATTTGCCTTTTGTTGTCCCCCGTTTTCAACTTCTTATTCCTCTTGAACATATTGTCACGACTAGGTCATCTTTATTGTTACTCTCCCAGTCCCATTATTTCTGAGTGTAAATGATGAAGTCTTTCACAGCAGCTTCCAGAGTCTAGGAGGAGAGAAAAATGTGCATGTCATTATTGAAGTATATTAGATAAAATGTTACCTTTAGATGAACTTGACTAAAAACAATGGTTTGATTGTAAATCTGGATCACAGCTGGAAGCCATGAGCTAAATAGCAATGGGAATAATGGAAGAAAGGGGGTGGGTGGGAAATAGCACTATTAGGCAAATCAAACTCTCATAATTTACATAAACACCTGCTCGTGCTTAAATCTTTTGAAAGACTATTATTTTAAATCCAGGCAACTGCTGAAATTCAGTTTGTTAATGCTCAGATACACTTGTTCCTTTTTCTTATTTTTTTCCTTCACCCAGGATGCTTCTGGGATCAGAATCAGCAGATTAAGGAGTCGCTGTCAGCTGTTTTGCCGGAGGAAGGATTTTCCTTATGATGAGGCAAAGGATTGTTCTTCAAGAAATTTAAAATGGGCAAACTCTCCCTCTCTGCCCCCCACCTTAATGACCACTTTCCTAATTCTGATTGGAAATCAACCTGATTATCAGTGCTCAGGGTGTTTCCATTAAGGCTTGTTCACCGGCAGGCGTCTAATTATTCAAAGACTCCTCTAGGTTAAGACTAGCATCGAGCCTTTAAAATGAGCCAACAAATGGCAGGCAATTCAACGCAAGCACGCTTCTTGACAAATGATTCGGTGTCACTGAATTGCCAGAATCCATGCCAGATGTGTCATTCAGCATGTTCTGTGGTAAATGGACCGGCATCCTTCTTCAATAACTCTGACGCCGCCAAATCTACCTGAGGGCAAGGCTCTGCCCAATTATACAACAGGATTTAATTCTTGAAATGCAGATTTCTTAAGGAGGACTCATTTAATATTATTCTGTGTACCAAGCTGTGTGTTTGTGCACTCACACAAACTCGTGAGTGTGTCGCATCTCCCTGCCACCTTATCAAATGTGCATTCTCCCCTCCTTCCAAGAACCATTGAGCAGTAACACGTGGATTAATCCCATTTTGTCTTCACAACAATTATGTGAGGTAGATTAGGCTAAGATAAGAGATGTGAACTGACCCTGGCACGCATTGTATGGCCTGCTAGTTTTGTAAAGCATAGGACCAGACCAGTAAAAGAAAATGTGTCATGTTACACATCTTAAGGCTGATAACTTGCAGTCCCACCAATGGAAATGGACTGACACGTCAAAACCTGCAGTAAAGCCTTTTCCATGACTGTGCCCCAGCTGTGGAACTCATCCCCCCCCCCCGGGGAGACCCAGCTGGTCTTGACACCAATGGGCTTCTGGCACATGGTAAAATTTTATTTGTTCCTCCAACCTTTCAGAGGACACACTTATTTTAATTCCACTTTGTTCAGCTCATAGTCTGTTTGTATTTTATACTGATTGTCATTTTACTGTTGGGTTTTAATTGTATGGTTTCTGGAACTCTTATTAATACATTTGCTTTGATGAAAACTGCTTTGAGGGCATTTTTGATTAAAAGCAGTATACAAGAATGCAAAATAAATAATAAGTAAGTTCTAGTGAGTCTACTTGCAGTAAGAACTATTCAGGAAAGTGTACCAACTACACAAGTCTTTCTCTTCCATGAGATGGAAGGGGTATACAATCAGGTTTAAGAGTCATACACGTTGATTGGGAATGCCATAAGAATCTAACATTGGTTGGATTTTGCCAGTGTTTGCTGGAATCCTGATTCATTTGACATCTTTAAGAATTAGAGAAGAGCTCTCTGGGTTGCAAGCCTCCCTCATTTGGTAAATTTCAATTTCAAAAAGAAAAATTAATAGTCTGAGGCTCAGGTACCTTGATGAAGACTTCTTGGCTTAATACACTGTAATATTGGTTGTATTCTTCCATCATGTGAGCTACAATTTATTGGAAAAGTTAAGAACTTAAGAAGAAGCCTGCTAGACTACCCAAAGGCCTATCTAGTGGCTGGCTAGCTGCCTATGGGATGCCCACATGCAGGACTTGAGCACAACAGCGTTGTCCCTACTCATGATTCCCAGCCACTGGTATCCAGAGCCACAGTGCCTCTGACAGTGGAGTAAGAAAACCAGCAATTGTGGCTGGTAGCCATCATTAGCCTTGTTCTCCATGAATCTGTCCTTCAAAGCCATCCAAGTTGCTGGCCATCACTATGTCTTGTGGGAGTGAATGTCACAGTTCAACTAGGCACTGTGTCAAGTGGGGAGTCTGCCCTGAAACTTCCAACATTCAAAATTCATTTGAGGACCCTGAATGTTGAAAGAGTCAGGAGAGATGGGTGAAAGTATTTCTTCGCACAGTGCATAGTTAAACTGTCGGGTTCACTCCCATAGGATGTATTGATTGTAACCAACCTGGATGCTTTTAAAAAGGAGGATTAGATAAAGTTCAGGAGGATGGTAGTTGCTGGAATACTCAGATTTTGCAGGCCACTGTCCATATTATGATGCAGTCAAAGTTCCACAGGTTCCTTCCTTACATGAGTCTGGGGAACTGATCAGGGTAAAAGCAGTCCTTCCCCTGCAAGTCTAAATAGAAAAACAACAGCCGCAACAACATTTAGTTCCATTCCACCCTTTCTTCAGTGCAGATCACCCATTTAAGAGCTCACATTTGTTTCACATAGCTGTAAAGAAAAACTACACACACAAGGACAGCCTTGCTGGATCAGACCAAAGGCATATTAGTCCAGCATTCTGTTCTGATAGTGCCCAACGGAATACCTATAGGAAGCGTACAAGCAGGACCTGAGCACAATAGCTCTCTATGGTTTGTTCCCAGGCACACTATCCTAAGATCCTACCCATAATCTCTTTGGTATTGGTTCTTTAACGGGTGAGCATAAATTTAACTTCAGAGTTTCTGTTAGCTGCATAATAGCATATATCAGAAATAATACTGTCTCCAACCAACTTTTGGCAAATAAAAGTGCTTCAGGAAAGGAACAAAAGTGCAAGACGGTCTTCATCCTGATTTAGTTCTCCATGATCTCATTCTTCTATGCAGGCAATCATGTAAGGAGATTGTTCAAAGTGAGTTATTTCATTGAGAGCCAAAGGCACCGTTGACTTCAGATATGCAATTCTTAGACAGGAGAACAGAAATAATCTGAGCATTGTCCTGAAAATGCTCCGTTGGGATACCTTTTGCCCTTTTTAGAGCTCTACCATTAGATAAAAGGAAGTCAATAGCTCCAAAGGTAATTCTAGGAGGAGAATCTCAGAAATACATTGTCCCAAAGCACATCTGAAATCACTTCACCATATTGGGCAGAACTACTGCAGGCAGAAGTGGAAAATTGAGCCCTTAAATAGGTGTTTGTGTGTATTTGTGTTGTGTTCTGTGTGTTCCAGGGAATATCAAGTGTGATGCTTTATGAAAGCATGAATTAAGAACCTCAGGGAGCAGAAGATATATTGATTTTGCACAGTATGTAGCTCAGCCAAGGAAAGCACTGGAGATAATCAACCAAAGTTAGCTGCTTTAGAATGTACATCATGCAACCCAACACAGTCATGTTTCAGTTCCTTGATTGGAACTTCTTTTAAAAACATGCATTTAATTGGCTATTTTGTCTACATATTGTTTAAACAACTAGAAGAGGGGAATACCTTTCAAAACACCTTGTAAGTCCATTTTTCCAAGTGCCTGAGCCACCATCATTGCCTTATCTTAAGGACACTTAGGACTCAGCTATACAGCTGCAAATAAAACATTTTAAGTGTGTTTTAAGTGCAATATACAATGTGACACTAGATGATGATGGGGAGCCTTATGGAAAATTCAATGGATTTTTAAAAAACACCTTTATATTTCCAGAATGGTTTTATGTGTGTGTAGATTCCACCTTAAGTCCGCTTCAGACAACAATATAGGGTGGCTGAACACTTGGGTGGCAGGTTTTGGGCATATCCCTCACCTTCACACATTCATCTGAACTTCTGTACAGCACATTCATGTTTTCAAACTCTGTGTGTATAACCTCTGGCTCAGAGATCTACATTTTTACAGGTGATTGTGTGAGCAGAGTTGAAGCTAAAGATGGGTGAGTCCATGTCACTTCTGCAAATTCTTAGCCCTAATTTCTTTGTTTCATTCCATGGAACAAAGGGTGGAATTCAATGTACAGTCATATCTTGGAAGTCGAATGGAATCCGTACCGGAAGTCCGTTTGACTTCCAAAACCAAAGCACAGCTTCTGATTGGCTGCAGGAAGCTCCTGCAGTCAACTGGAAGCCGTGGGAGCCCTGTTGGACATTTGGCTTCCAAAAATAGTTCACAAACCGGAACACTCACTTCTGGGTTTGCGGTGTTTGAGAACTAAGCTGTTGGAAAGCAAGGTACAACTGTCGTGCTAAGTCTCTTGGTCCATCAGCACAAAATTACATCTTTATAAGTAAGAATTCTCTCTCCTGGTCCCAAGAAAGAAACAAGACAAGAAGGAAAGTCTGGAAGTTTAAGGCACATCAACATCTGGATCCTAGGTGCGAATAAATGAAGACACAGTAAGGAAAGATATGAACTGTGCGAAAGAAAACTCTGCAAAACATAGTGGTTCTTGATAGGGTTGTTATTAAAGTCAAAAGCAAATGAAAGGTCTCCTTCAACAAGACATTTCAAAAGTAAGAAGAGTACAAAGGCCCACCCTGTTATTAAGCATTGGCTCCAGGGTCACAGGGCATGAAGTTGGCACCTTCCCAGCTGTGATTTAAAATAAATGGCAGGTGGTTCTTCCTGCTTTAAGCTGTTGTACAGTTTCCCCAAGAGCTTTGCTGAAGTGAAAGAGGAGGGAATGAAGTTGGCAGTTAGAGCACAAAGAAGCTATCCAAACTTCTCTCATCCGGCCTTTGTTCAAGAGCATAGACATTCAGGAAAAACGCACTCTGGGTTCAGGCATTTGCCTGAATGTGCAAAGGATTAAGCCAGGAGCAGAGGAACATATGCAAAGCCCACTCAAATGTCCCCGGGTGTGCTGGCTGCTCTTGAGATCTTATTATGGGCAGAAAGCCCCTATTTTATCCCCAAGTCACAGGGAGATTTTCAACTGAACACAGTTAAAACAGGAACATAGGAAGCTGCCTTATTCAGAGTCAGACCACTGAGTACATCCAGCTCAGGATTGCCTACACTGAATAGCAGCAGATGTCCAGGGTTTCAGACAGGGAACATTCCCATGCTGTAGGCTGAACCTTCTGCAGAATCTATCTTCTGACCTGCAGACTAGTAGTATGGAGGTATCAAAAGCAGCCAATGGCCCCAGGGATATTGGTAATAAGGCCTTATGTTTTCAAGCAAATACCTGAACATGGCTTCAATCAAAAACCTCACATAATGTGTGGCCTATAAAATGTTATGAGGCCCAGAGCCTTTTTGCCCCTGGGCCTGAGGCTTTCCCCCACCCCACCCCCGGTCTACTGGAAAATTGATATTTGTCACCAGATATTCAGGAACTGAAAGACAGTGGTTTCAAGATACACAGTGTGAATCATGCAGGGAAGGAATGGATCATTCATTTGTAAAACAATATTCCTTCACATTTCTAGAAAATCACAGAGGTGCAGCCTACCTAATGGAGGGCACAATCCAACCACAGCACTTCTAAATCCCATTAATTTCAATGAGAGAGTGAAGCAGATGCTTAAACGTCTTCCATTGAAATCAATGGGACTTGGAAGTGCTTAGCACCAGCTGGGTCAAGCCCTTCTTTTTAACTGAGGCACACACTTCCAAAATTAGAATGGGAGGGAAGATAATAAAAATTGGAGGAGGAAAAATACTTGTGTGTCATCTCACTTGCGAATCAATAGACTGTTCACAAATCCAGCCCCGTATGATTGCAGAGATCTGAGCGCCCTCTCCTTATTACTATACCATAGTTCATTTAATGCTGCAACTATAGTTCATTTAATGCTGTGCTGGCTCCTCTTGCATTTTCCTCATATAAAAGTTAAGTATCCACTACAAAAATGAATCATCTAAACTCCAGGTAAAAGCTATCACAGTATGAAAGTGGAGATCATGCTGTGAAAATGATATCAAATGTTATATAAAAAGAGCTATCCTATTGAAAGTGCTGGTGGTTTGTAGTTTACCTCCTGTTAGCGGTTCTATCTGTATTGATTTCAAAAACCTGTTCAGAAAGCTAAACTCTGATTTTTTTTATGAAAGCATTTGTAGAATGCAAGCTGTAAGCATCTTTCCATGAGTGCAAAGCCAATATCACTTCATCACTCTTTCACTCTTTTTTTCCCCGTATCAGTACGAGAAATAACAGCCTGCAAAGGCCTGGGTACAAACTAATGTTAACAAGAACAAAGGTTGGAAATGGTTGCCGTTTGGGCTTTGTGAAACTTCAATCCATCCGTTTCGTATGGCGTAAATCAAACAAAGGAAGCAGTGAGTGACCCCAGTGTCTTCTCAAGGCACTTGCAGAAAAAAAGCAGCTACATTGAACTTGCCAAGATAGAAGGGAAGGATGGCCAGAAGTTCATTGCATAAAAGGCAGGAGGAAGAGAAACAGCACAAACAAGGCCTTGTTCTGTAGATGCTGATGGGCAAGATCTCATCCAATTCATAGGGGAACCGTGAATTACTACCAATTCCACCTCAACACAACCAAAGTAAGAGCAACAACAGCAACCCTGACAAAAAGTATTACTTCACAAGAATGCAAGGAGATTAAGGTCAACACTGGAACAGAACTACCAATAGAGCCATTTGCCTTTTGCCTTTTAGAATGCAAAACCAAGACATTCAGATGCAAGGTGGATGGATGTACAACATACAAATGAGAGGCAGGCAGAGAAAGACGCAAACAGAAGCAGCTCATGGCAGGGGGTGGAGTTGATACACTAGCTTCCCATAAGGTGGGTCGCTGTTGCATACCAGGAGGGGGAGGCAACAGGGGGGTCAGCACAGGGCAAACGCATCAGTAGGAGCACCAGATTGGCCACACCCATTTGTTTGACCTCCCCTCCTCTTCCCACCTCCCTCTTGCCCTCCAGTAAGCAACAGCGACCCACCTGCTAGGAAGCTGGTATAGCAACTCCACTTCATCAGGTGAGTGGTTTCTGCTGGAAAGTATGATAAGTCTGTTATATACACCGACACAGCTGTGAGATTCCAAGGGGCAGCCTAAGTTTGCCTACCGCAATGAAAAATGCTAATCAAATATGAGATCTTTATGAATTGCCAACAACTCACTATGAAAAAAAGAGTTAAAGAAGAGCTTGTGCGTATCCATGAAATAGTAAAATCTTTATTGAGGAAAAAGTGTTAGATATGTATTGGCACCAGTGGGAAAAGATACAATCTTTGGGAAAGCATGCTTGAATAACTTTCACTGATGCTGTCATGCCTTTTTTATACCGCTGTTCTAGTGCTTTAGGAAGGAATTCAGCATCATGGTACATTAATTGTTCAATCAGGGCAAACATGTCAGCTTCCCAAATTAAATGATCCCCTCTCTCCTCGCCCCTGTGTGCTGTTATGGGGGTTCTCCCTACAAGCCATTTGGGGGGCACATGGAGGGAGGGGGTGAAGTACCACTGACAGGACACATTAGATGTATCCCACCCTTAAAGCTTTTGGAATTAATGGTTTGAAATTGTTAATTTAGAGGTACACACTGTTGTCAGCCATCTTGACCTCTGTTGAGAAAATACTGAGGTTAGATACATATGTTTATTCACTTATATAAACACCATGAAAACAATGGCTCCTTCTCCCTAAACTTCTGACTATCTCAGCGTTTGGGATACCACGAGAACAAAATATGTTCAATTGTATTATGTGCTGTGCTTGCCTGGTACTGGGAGAATTGTGACAGTGCTGGGATGATCTATTTCCAAAGGCACAGCCTCTGTTGCACCAAAACAGCCTTGAAGCACAAGCTTTCATCGACCAGAGTCCACTTCATCAGAAACAAATCTATGTGATGCAGAAGGGACATTATTTTTGTTGGATCTCAGCTATACTTACAGGGCAGGGTATCCCGTGTAGTTTTGTTGTGAACTTTCTGTGACAAGTTTCCTAGGCCCGAGTAAAGTACTTGCTGGGACAGTGTTCAAATGTTTATGGCTTGCGGACAGCTACTCCACTAGGCACAAAAGTGATCCCTGGCTCTCTCCTGAACATGGTAATGGATTGACTCTACAAAGATTAATGTATTAATGTCACTGAACCTCATATTTCCTGGCTCAAAGAATCCATGTGGGCTTTACAATATTATAGTTCTTCTCGGTCTCAGATTTTAATCTGAACTAGAATAGAATTCCCAACCACTTCCTCCTTCCCATCTGCACAACCCATAGGCCAACTGCCTCCATTCGCCATTTCCTTCCACCCACTTATCCACCTGTTGGTACCACCAGGAGGTACTTCCCCTCCCCTCTCTGGTTCCTGCTACACTACCACGTGCACAAGAGGCACAAGTACACCTGAGAAGTGTACTTTTCTCAAGGACTACTCACATTGATATCATTAGATTTCCTGACAACAGAAGGAATGCGGATATCTCCCATTACCTCTTTGCCTGCTTCCTGTGTAACTAAAACAGCTATATTCATCTGAAGCCACCCCTGGTCATTAAGTGGAGTTACATTTAAAGAAGCATAGAGATTTAAGACTTTAGTGATCTCTAGCTTTGTTTAAAGATGCATTTAACTGCATGCAGTTAAAACAAAAGAAAAGAGATTAAAGGGGCAAAAAGAATCTCTCATTATTCTGGGCAAGTACTTTGTACTGAATTACACGGAGCAGGATTCACTTTGCTATAGCCATTACATGAAATTGCTGAATGATTTTATAATATAACCATTCACATTATTCAATCCAATTTTGAGTTCCACTGCTTGCTTGCCGCATCTATTTGGTTCCATTAATACTCTGGGTGTGCATTCCTAGACCTTCAAAATCACAAACAGATGTTTACAAAGATTTAAAGATATTTCATTATTCAGATTTTAGAGAGTACCTTTCATATATCCTTGTTCCATGGAGTCAGAGGCAGATGTATCCACAGGTGAAAGAGATTTTGGAGTGGAGAAAAACAGAAACAAAAGTTTTTCTTCATGGACATCCTGTCCCTTTCCTCATTATGAATCAATACTGTATCATTACATAGGTTTGTGATGTACCCCAGTAGCTCAGCTACCCAGGCCATTTTTGCAGTTTGTGAAAACCACCAGTGCTTTATTTGTCAGCTACTCTTCACACAAAGCCATATCCCATTCCCGGTGAGGTCTCATTGCGGGCTGGGAGCAAGCCCTCCCCACACAGGCAGGGTGGGATTGCCCCTGTGCCATTGGATGGTCCTCGGCCACATCACCCTTAGGCCGTCCAGTTCGGACGGTCCAGGGGCATGGCGTGAGCTATTCAAACTGCCCACAACTGAGGACTCGCCCCTGTTTTTCTCCCTGCTCGGCCAGTTCTCCCGCCCTCCTTCCCTTAGGTTAGGCTCTTTTATTTCTTGACCTTGCTATGGACCTCAGTTGATCGCCTTGGTTGTCCAAGGGGCCTGGTAGGAATTTTTCCACTTGGCAAATTAGCACCGGCCATTTGGTTTTTTCGCCTACCTCGTAGCACATAGTCACAACTTTGTAAGGTTTGGCAGTTAGGCACTGGAGTATTAGGTTGAAGGGGAGAGGATGTAGTGGCCATCACCTACCCCTCCTAATTAAAGGGTATTCCATTAAAGGAATCTGGGGGCATGGTCTCCATCCAAAGCCCCAGATGGGGGGGGGGGGCTAGAACCATGGCACGACCCCTAGCAGTGACCCTGGGGGAGTCCCTAGTTGATGTGCATCAGCAGGGCTCCCCCTACTGGTGGTTAACCCTTCCAAGACAACTGCAGATGGGCATGAGTCAGATATAGTCGTGTGGTTTCCAATGCCTAAGCCAATACCACTCACATTATGTAACCAATAAAGTTGCGGCCTTTTTCGCCCATTAACCAAAAATACTGTTTCATGTGTCTTTATTCCACTTCCTGGGAGGGTTTTGGGACCTTGCTACACAATACCAAGCCTCTCTCTTTATAACTCTTCATGCAAGACTTTTCCTCTGAAGAACTGCTTCTTCTCCCCACCCTGGTTTCCAGAGTAGTCTCTGGCCTTAACGCATATGACAACTTAAGAACGTGAGAACAGCCTGCCAGATCACATCAATGGCTCATGTAGTCCAGCACCTTGTTTTCCAAAAGACTACCCAGATGCCTGTGGGAAGCCCATAAGCAGAATCCAAGCATAAAAGCACTCTCCCCTCCTGTCCTTTCTAGCAACTGGTATTCAGAAAAATATTGCATTGTGAAGGCTAGCAACCTTCGCCTCCAGGAATTTATCCAATCCTCTTTTAAGGGCATTCAACTTGGTGGCTGTTATCACTGCCATCTGTGGGAAGGAGTCCCGTGGTTTAGCTATGCACTTTGTGATGAACTTTCTTTTGTCTGTGCTGAATCTTCCAACAGCTTCATTGGATGTTCCTGAGTTCTAGCATTATGAGAGAGGGAGAAAACTTTTATCTATCCACTTTCTGCATGCCATCTCTTCTTACTCACCTTTTCTCTAAACCAAAAAGTTCTAAACTCTGCAACTTTATGCTGTAGCATTATTATTGATGTAATACTATCATATATAGAACTTTTTTTCTAAAAAGATGTTTAGCGGTACTCTCATTTTCGTAAAGGTAAAGGGACCCCTGACCATTAGGTCCAGTCATGACTGACTTTGGGGTTGCGGCACTCAACTCACTTCATTGCCTGAAGGAGCCCGCGCACAGCTTCCAGGTCATGTGGCCAGCATAACTAAGCCACTTCTGGCGAACCAGAGCAGCGCACGGAAATGCCATTTACCTTCCCGCTGGAGTGGTACCTATTTATCTACTTGCACTTTGACGTGCTTTCGAACTGCTAGGTTGGCAGGAGCAGGGACCGAGCAACGGGAGCTCACCCCGTCGCGGGGATTCAAACCGCCAACCTTCTGATCAGCAAGTCCTAGGCTCTGTGGTTTAACCCACAGCGCCACCCACATCCCCTCATTTTCCTACTCATATTGAAATACTGCCCCTCAATGAGGCCAGACTTAGATTCACAAGATGTTTAGGGATATGCATACCCCTGCGTCCCCCCCAGAAAAAAAGCACTGATCATATATAATGTTTTCCTTAGAAAATTATGAGAAGTCCTTTCTTTGGAATTGATCATCACCTCACTGTAGATGTCATTTGAAGGCAGACAGATATGAAGTGGCCAATTAAAGCACAGAGCATACAAGTTTTCAATCAGCTCATGAGGTCTGGAAGCTATGTGTACATTTGACTTTGGTGTGGCATTTGCAATTCCATTAAAGTTGCCGAATGCAGGAGCACAGGGCTGCAAAACGTGAGTTGATCCTACAAATTCCAAGCACTGGGGTATTTCCTGTTTTCACTGTTATGCAGGCCTTCACATGTTTTGCACAAGAACATTTCAGTCACAGTCACACTGCACCATGGGTGTTGAAGTCTATAATGCAGCGGTGTTTGAAGCACCCAAGCAAAGAAACATCTAGGAGCGTTATATCTTTAAAGGCAGAAAATATGCCCAGGCAAACATGAGCATCTCTGAAACAACTAATTTGTTTATTTTTGTATTTATATTCTGTCTTATGGAACCCAAAGCAGTAGACATGTGGTCCCCAAGCTGTCTCCCATCCAGGCAGTACCTAGCTTCAGCAAGGTAGTGGCTGAACACGCCTTCAGACGATGGGGATTTAGAATAAAGCAGGGGTAAGTCATAATAATAAAATTGTAGTGTTTAAGCCAGACTTCCCCAGCCTGAGGCTACAACTCTCATCAGCCCTAGCAAGCACATGCTGACTAGGCACTAGGGTATATGGGAGTTGTAGTCCGAAATGTTTGGAGGTTGGGAAAGGCTGGTTTAGGCTGGAGGTTGGTCTTAAAAGAACTGAAAACATAGGACTCCCTAAAATCTACACAGACATTACTATTCAAGAGGAATAAATATATATTGCAGTAATCTAGGGCGTCTGATGCAGTTATCAGCACAAGAAAGCGAATATCTCCTTTGACCAGTAACCAAATGATGTTCCACTGAGGAATCAAACAAAGCACGACTTTTGACTTCAGTGAACTGTTTGCTGCCTCTTCTGTTTTAAGTTGCTTTTTAAAGAACAAGAAAACATTGTGGCAGCTTGCTTACCGATCTCACCCGAGAGAGCCAGGCCGTTTAAAACTGCCTTTGATCGGCTTGACTTCAATCAGGGTTATTTCCAAATCTGCAGCCTGAAATAATCCTTTCTCAGTGCAGGTTTGTAAACTTTTCAACTCCCAGAAAGTCACTTGTGCTGTTTAGCAAGGTCAGGTTGTAATGAGCAACAACTGCTTTATTTACGATTTGTGGCTCTGAGGGATTAATTGTCCCTATTTGGGCTCATCCACAATCTAAGGCCGAATTGTCAAAATGATCCATGGCTTTCGTCCCCAGGCCCATGGTTTCATTATTAAGGTGCGTTCTAATCGATAGGAGCATTTTTAACATTTTGCCCCCTACTTTTTATCAATCCTTATTATCTAATGACCAATACTGAACTGGTGCAAGGTTTCTTCAGAAACACCACTGACAGATTACATCAGGCACTTGCATGCATTTGTAATTGGACTTGATTACCATTATAAGAGCTGAATAGGAGCACAGAAAGAAACCCAGGATAACGGCGCTCTGTTGGCCACTCCATCTCTTTGTAGGTGTCTCATTAGTCATTCTTAATTTTGAAAGCTCAACAACAAACTCCAAGTCATTTCCCCCCAGATTCAGCCTTTTAAACAGCTTCATTTCAGAGACAAGGAAACAATCAGAGGCTTGGAAAGCTGAAAAGGGTTCTAGAAATGGCAAACGAGGGCCACTAAGCATCGGCCCCCATTTCTTTGTTGATTGTTTTTGCCCAGTGGAGTCTGCCTTTGGGTCTGTGAAAGAAGCCACCCGTCCAAATAAAGAAGTTGGGCTTAAAGCAGGAAGTTGGCAGGCAGGGAGGGAATGCTGGGGCTTCCTCTACCTATATTACCCTCCCTCCGAAACTGCATCCCCAGTGGCTTACTTCCAGCTGAGAGGAAATCATTTGGAGGAGGGGGGGTGTTGCAGGAAGAAAGACTAAATAGTAGAAGGTCATTAGCTCACACTTGCCTGTCCTCTATGCAAAATTATACCTGCTCATTGGCAATCTGTATTATATAATATACCAACTTTTAATTCTCAGTTTTGGTGTGCTGTATGTGTGCATGTGTTCGTGCCTTTCTTTTACTCTGATTGCTTATTGCTCTGAAGCTTGCGGACTAGTTTATCATAAAAAGAAAATTGGAAACCATTTAATATCTGCCCCTATCTGGACAGGGATAGCCTAACTTCTGTTGTCTATGCTCTTGTAACCTCAGGGTTAGATTATGCAATGTGTTATATGTAGGGCTGCCTCTGAAGATGGTTTGGAAACTTCAGCTTAGTGCAGAATTTAGCGGCCAGGTTGCACATTGGAACCAGACGGTTTGAACCTAGTACACCGATCCTGGTCCAACTGCACTGGCTACCAATTAGCTTCTGGGCCCAATTCAAAGCACTGGTTTTGACCTATAAAGCCTTAAATGGCTCAGAACCACAATACTTCAAGGAACGCCTCTTTCCATATGAACCTACCTGGACCCTAAGGTCATCTCCTGAGGCCCTTCTTCGTGTGCTGTCTCCTCCTCAAGAGGTCTGAAGGGTGGCAGCATGAGAATGGGCTTTTCTGCAGTGGCTCACCATCTGTGGAATGCTCTCCCCAGGAAAGTTCACCTGGCACCTTCATTATACAACTTTAGGCACCAGGCAAAAATTTTTCTTTTTAACCAGGCCTTTGGTTGATTTGATTGACATCCTATGCCCTTTCGGGGGGGGGGTTTAATGGGTTGTTGTTTTTATTTTGATTATGTGTTTTTGGTTTTATATTTTGATTTTATTCTGTGAACCACCATGAGACCTCAATAATCTCCTTTAAATGGGCCCAAGTAAAAATAACCCTTTTAGAAGTTGTAACCACAGAGGGATTTAGACTCATTTCTTTTGAATAGCAGCCTCCATACTGTATCATAGACTACTTCTGGAACATCAGCATTTTCAAACTGATTTGCAGAGTGGAGACTCCTATTTGAGCTACTAGCCACTGATTAAAATATAGAATATGGTTAGATAGACACCTAGAGATTGCCTTGTCCTATCTAAGTGATGGGCATACTCTCCTTGGTTCATCTCAGAATCCATTCAGCATTTAAAACATTTTTAAAGGGCTCCCAATAAGTTCTCTTCCAGCTTGAAATGTTGTTGCCTCTATATAGAAGGCACCTGGGGATTTGAGTATTCCCCAAACATCACACCCAGAAACAAGAATCAGGAAAATGGAATAAACTGCTATGTGAATATAACCTCACACTCCAGTAGGTGAAATAGGCAATTATAGCCCTCCAAAATGAACTAAACAGTTCAGGCTTCTGGCACCTCTAGCCTGTAATCTCAGGCCTGGTGTGTCAGCCACAGGCAGCTGCTAAGGCCCTAATGCCCACTGATGCCCCCTGACTGAGAACATTCCCAGTGTTTCATAAGTCAGCTACCTACAGAGAGAAGTCAAGTATTCTTCAGGGAACAATGAACCCGCTTCAATTTCCGCGTGAATGTTTTGGCAATCTTTAACCGAATAATATTTTCCTCGGTTGTACTATCCATGCTTCATGTACCTTTTTGAACAGTACAGAGATGAACATTATCAGTAGTTGCATCACAAAGGACAAAATCCACCGTAAACTTCTTTTTTAATAAGATCTTCTGAAATGAAAGAGACTTACCTTGGATTTGGGCCTATCCTGTACAACTCCCTGAAACAAAGCATGAGACTCGGCATCTTTTGCATAGATGTTCAACTCTCACACAAAAGAAACTAGAATGATGGACTTGGCCTACACTCATTGATGATTAACTGCTCTTCGTTACCCTGAAACCACTTATCTCTGTTGGTGTTCGCAGTAATAGCATCAATTAGCATCCCAAAACCAGAGTGGTCACTAGTACTAATAAAATATTTTGTGCTTGGTCATGTAAACCAGATTTAATAATGCCAATGGCATACCACCAACAGTGCTGTTACTATGTCTTGCCCAAAGAAGTGATCAGAGTTGACACTTATTAAAGTAAACAATAAGAAGGATGTTCATTATTTTGGATCTATGTACTACTTTTTTTATTAGTATACAGAGAGTCAGGTAAGGCTGACATGGGATTCCACCTCTTGCTTTTTAATTAGAGACCTGGACACTAAGAAATTAAAAAACTCCAATAAATACAAGTTTGAAAGAATGATGTGCTACACGTAATTTACCTGTCAAGTTTAAAAGCAATTGAGCATGACAAACATTCAAAATGGCTGTCACATAGCCACTCTCAAATTCACACAGCATAAACCAAGGCCAATGTCACATTCCAGTTCTGGTCATCGCAAGATCCCACAGAGAAAGCAGCTGGCCTAGAGAACTCCAGGTGAGCAACATGTTCCAACAAAGGCTGGAGCAGACTGGGGCCTTTTAGGCCTCTGCCTCCTGAATACCTCATCTAGGCTCCACCCCCTGGTAGAGAATTCCAGAGCCTCATAGGGCCAAACCTCTGGCCGGAAGATGGGCATTCCTCCATTCCATTGCCTCCCTTCTAATGCACTCCTCTGTGCCACTGGAACAATGAAACGTGGGGTGGGGAGGCATCTGACTCCTCAGTCTCAGGAGAAGATGTAGGCACCAACTCTAAGGGGCCCAGGTCCCCTCAGGCCCCTCAATAAAATATCCCCCCCCCCCAATGTTGAGAACAATCAGTTGTGGTGGACCCCAATCTTCTGCTCAAGTTGGTGCCTCTGATAGAAGATGTTCATGAGGGTCTCAGCCTACAAGCCCTGATTGTCTGAGAGGTTGTCTGGGAACTCCTGTCTGACAGTCTCGGGTGCAATGGTGTCCTTATCTCCAACAGTCAGTTCAGAGTCCTGGGTCTGGCCCAGCTTCTTATATTGTGCCTTTGAAGGTTCTGACTCTGTGTCTGGATCACTGATGGGTGTAGGGGCCATAACAGCCAAATTCTCTCGTAGCAAAATTAACATTTGAGACTGAAGGAAATCTCCAAGTGGTGAGAAAACAAAGAGTGTTTATTGCTAGCAGTAAAGGCTCAGTGGGACCACTCTCCAAAAGCTGAGAAAGCCCAAAAGGGTGGGGCCTGCTAATATACATAGCTGTTATCTGTTTTGCATGTTTAGACCTTTAAACCTCCCCCTTATATAAATTCAGACAAGACTCAAATTTTGGTTTGGTTTTTGGCAGAATTTAGGCCACAACTTTATTGATTGCAGCAAGTGAATGGTTGTATATGCTCCGGTTCGACTAGTTCCCTGCACTGTTGCAGGTAGCGCTGACCCAGGGCACCAGCATAGGTCAGCCTAGGGTGAACACCTGGATAAGTGGAAAGCTGGAAACAGGCTACCTCTGCCACCCAAATGCCCCCCCTGGACTCAGGCATGGGCACAACCCCCTCACAGGGGTTGACCAAACCATCGAGTCCCTGGATTCCTTTAACAGAATACCCTTCACATAGGGATGGCGAGAGCGTTCTCCCATCCCTATCATCTGAACCAGAGCCTAGCCACAACCTTACAAGTTGTGACGATTTGCTACGCAGCAGGCGAAACCCAATTGGCACCAGCCAATCGGGCAATTAGGGGAAATTCCTGCCATGCCCCTGTCCCAATGACAGACAATACACGACGGCATAGCAAGGTCAAGCATACAGCCCTAAATATAGGGAGAGGTGGGCGGGTGTTCCAATGCACGCACCGAAAGAGGAAGTTCTGTGTCATGTGCATAGGTATATATAGGTCCCTTGATCCGTTTAGCTTGCATCCCATTGGCCTGATTAAACCCAGCATCAAGGGACCTACCAATTGGGTGTTGTGGCTAATCAATCAAACCCACCCACAACACAGGGTTTGGTTGCCAGGTCTCACCGCAACACGTGCCCTCTTTAAGGGAGGACCCGATAAAGCAATACATGTGCATAAACTTTCTCCAATCTAAAGTTACAACACAATACTAATTATATCATGTATGGTCTTTCCTTCATTACCTATTCATTAGGCAAGGAAACAAAGGACTCTCTCTAAGCAGCAGCACACACACACACACACACACACACACACACACACACACAGGCACATCTCCTTTCATATGTAGACGCTTAGGAATGTGCTTACAACCTTGGGAGTAAAGCTCCTCCTAGCACAAGATAAGGCACTTACAAAGAAACAACAGACACAAGGCTTCTAGCCTGGCTAGTTAGCTGAGCTTGTAGGTCTCTATGTGCATCACTCTGCTCATTTGATCCTTATGGCTTCATTTGATCCTGCCATGCAGATGCGCATAAAATTCACAATTGTTACCATTTTCATATGAACTTCAGAGATTTATACTTCTTTCAGTTCCCAAGCAATGTATATGTGGACAACAGAATTTCTGGATTGGCTCTAGAACAGACCTGCATAGCTTATGGTAAAGGTAAAAGGTAAAGGACCCCGGATGATTAAGTCCAGTCAAAGGCAACTATGGGGTGTAGCACTCACCTTGCTTTTCAGGCCAGGGGAGCTGGTATTTGTCCACAGACAGCTTTCCGGGTCATGTGACCAGCATGACTAAACTGTTACTGGCTCACGGAGGACTGTGACAAGTGCCAGAGCATGCAAATACGCTGTTTACCTTCCTGCCGCAGCAGTACCTATTTATCTACAGCTTATGGACAACCAAGCCAAGCCCAAGTTTGCCAGGTGACAAACATGTAGCATCCCTATTTGTTCAGTCCAAAGCAGGCAGCAAAAACCTGGAGGGCCACTAATCTCCCAGTAAACTTCTATACATAACCAGTGGGTTGCATTTGATTTTCTGAGTCTCTTAGACATGCTGGGCCCAAATTGTTCTAGGTTAGATGGTTCAAAATTAGCCCTCACCCCCTGCAGCATTTTGCATCAAGCAAACCTTCCAACAGTTATGAAAGGGAGGGGGTCATGGGCGCACAAACTACGCAGTATTTAGCTGTACAAAGAGCTCCACTGAATGGGACTAGTTCTAGAACAGGAACCATCAGGGTAAACTGGGTGTGATGTCAGTTGTACAATCTCACTGTGACAACACCAGATATATAACACACACAGTTGTCTGATACAGAGGCAGATGCCTCTGAACTATTAAGCGTCAGTCGTCACATTCAACAATATCTCTGTGTTTGAGTCTCTTTATTATCCATAGGAAATGCTTCAGCTGGAAGCCAAACTCTCAAGGGGCTAACCAAGCCGCCTTTGTGCCTTTGTCTCCTTCCACCTAGCAGAGTGTATGTTGGGTTCTCTTGAGTCGAAAAGTGCTATACAGTTGTACTTAATTACACTCAGAGCTAATGTTATCATAATGGAAGACATTCCGCTGGGGAAGTCTATTAAACATTAAAAAAAAAAAACTTGGGATGGTGACTTCAAGGTAGACTTTGCAAAACAGCACACTTTGGAGTGAAAAGAAAGAGCGGTGCTCTGAATTTTGTTTTTGTTATTTACGTTACAGGGATACTTCCAGGCCAAAGTTGATAGGGGCATGCTTGAAACGGAGAAGGGAAGGTTGTGGGACAAAAAGACACAAGTCAGTCTCTGTGGCATTTCCTGCATTTTGCACAGCTTCTGATCATTCTTGTGGCCTGCGAAGCATAGCATAATTAAGAACTGTGTGCTTGAGATCACACAGGTTCAGCGGCTTGTACTTTGCTTGTTGTTTTCCATTACAGATTGATCAGAAATTTGCCTGACATTCTCAGAATAGTCCAAGTGGCTGTCTTTTGAATGCATCTCCCATCTTCCCCACGCTTCCTTTCCTGACATGTATTCTTCATTATTTTCTGTGCTTTGACAAACTTCAGAAATAGTACATTGTCTATCCCAGCAACAAGAACATACCAGGGGATTTATTCACGCTCAGAACATGGAAAATGCAATCCCAAACTTTGGCAAAACTTGCAAAGTTGTTATTCCTACGGGGGGAAAGTGGCTCAGGAATTGACATCTTCTGTCTTTAAGGAAATCTATAAATACTTATTGGCTTGTTGGCATGTGGAATATAGACAAGCTAACTGCTCTTGACAATGTGACATTGACTCGAGAAAATGTTTTCAACTGCAAATTAGTATTTCTTCTTCAAGTAAATGTCTAGAGTCCAGACCCCCTTTCAGAATTCATTTCAATGTTACTTATTGCAATAGCATGTTATGCTTGAACTGTATGCCACCCAAATGTACTCAGATGCCTTCCTCATTTTGCTGGAGGGATCGGGGGTTTGAAAAAAGCAGCTTTTGATATATGCAATACTGAGACCTGGCTAGAATAGGTGGAGCATGGATTGTATCTGTTATGAGTGTGCAAAAACTTTGTACTGAGGCCAAATAATGAGGTGAATCAGGTGATTTTGCCACTACCTGAGCTGAACCATGGTGTCTACAATCTCCCTCCTGACTTGTATCAAGGCCCCCCACAAAGCCTTTATTCTGTCACTCTGTACTCTCCACTTTTCTGTATGCTGCACATCTATTTTCTACGTCTTCACTAAGAGCTTATCCACATCTCCGCTTGCCTCACTGCTTTCCCCAAGGGAAAACTGATCTTTAGTGCTGAATCAGAACAAACAGCAACCATGTTTTCTGCGTATTGCTGTTTGTTCCACTTTAGTGCTTAAGAGCGGGTTTTCCAGGAGAAAGGAGCAGGCCAAAGGCAAAACTGCTTAGGCCCTTGCCTAGAAAGTGCTGTTCAAGCAGAAAACTGCTCTGACCAGTGCTCTTTAAGCACAAGACAAGCAGAAGTGTGGACAAGCCTTAAGTCTGACTGAATAATTCTGAATGATTTTATTTTTAAATCAGAGAAAGCGGATTAATTTTTTTAAAAAAAAGTTTAAAGCTTTATTTAACTTAAAAAAACAACAACCATCCAGTACTCTGCTTGGGGAAAAAGGTACATTGAGTTCATCAGTCCTCCACAGGCAGTGTTAAGGACAGCTGTACCTTGTGCTACCTATTGCAGGATGTTGCCTCTTGAATCAAACAATATCAGAAAAGTGAAGCCAGCCTGTGTAAAGTTGCTAGTGTTTAAAAATATATATACAAGCAACAATACTCAGAATGGGGAACAAAGAGCTTCATTTTATGCAGAATGGCTCCGAGTCCAAATTATAGATTTTGAAGTGCACATGGCAACTCAGAAACAGATTGGAATTTTTATAAAAACACTGGCACAGATATAAGGTGAATCTTGGGGTCCATGTACACCTTCAGTATGTGTACTATGGACACTACCTGTGTGTTTGCTGCTGCACCCCTAGAATTCCTGCTCGGTGTTTGAATTTGTAAACAAACCAACTATTACAATGGTGCCATCTGCCTCCAGTATTCTCCCCTTTAAGGAAAACCAATTCATATAAATCCTGTCGCAAATTTCAGGGAAGCAGAAGCGTGAAACCAAATTTTCAACTTATTTTGTACCATGTTCCTAATTAGCAGCAGTGACACCGAAGAAGGTGATATGACAGTTTTCAGTAATAAAAGGATGACGTAATAAATAAAAAGTGGACTTTTTCTAAAAGAGAAAATTAAAAACCTCTAAACACAGTTGGATTTCCCCCACTGCAGTAATGCTGCTTCAATCTGTTATCATCAGAGTGAACTTTCACTTTCTAATGCCTTTTCCAAAAGCACAAGTCATGGGCTTTCAGTGCTTGCGTATCTGTTTTTTTTCATATTTAAATTTTTTATTGATTTACAAATAAAAGATAGACAAAAAATAAGAAGAAAATAAAAAGAAAAGAAGAGGAAAAAAAAATAGTACACGTTACATGTTTCACATCAGATATTTCACATTTCCATCTCTTATAAGACTTCCTTCAGCTTGTCCGTAAATCATTCGTGGTAATAATTAAGATTACGCATTTCCTAGCTTATATTGACAATATATATATCTCTCTCTTCTATTCCCTTTAGTCAATAACTCTTCGTCTTTCACAATGCTTCTTTAAATCCCCTTAACGTTGTTTGTCCCTCACTTATATATTCCAGGTAATCTACATATTTTCCCCAATCCTTAATGAACTTTTGGTCTCTTAAATATCTAATCTTTCCTGTCAATTTATCCAACTCCGCGTAGTCTAATAATTTTGCTCTCCACTCATCCACCGTTGGTATTTCCTGCTGTTTCCACTTCTGGGCTAGCGTTACCCTTGCTGCTGTAACCGCGTAGTACACAAATTTACAATCCTTCTTTTGTATCTCGTTCCCTAGTATCCCCAATAGGAAGATTTCTGGTTTCTTTAAAAACGTATATTTTAGGATCTTCTTGAGTTCGATATATATTTTTTCCCAGAATTCTTTCACTTTTCTACACTCCCACCACATGTGGTAGAAGGAGCCTTCCTTGTCTTTGCATTTCCAGCACTTATTACAAACCTTGTACATTTTCGATAATTTTATAGGTGTTATATACCACCTATAAAACATCTTCATGACATTTTCTTTTATTGTCGTACATGCTGTAAAGTTTAATCCATCTTTCCACAGCTTGCGTATCTGTTATAACAAACACAAATGAGAGAGAGGCATCATTCAGCACCAGTTACATTTTCACCCAACCTGCCGCTGAAAATAATTTCCAGCACTAAGCTCTTGCAAATTGCGAGGTTTCACACCTCCTTCTTTTTCTCAAAGAAGAGAACCAATTATTCAAAAGTGTATTCCCTTTCATATTGCTGTTCTCTTAGTTGGATGTTTTCCCCCTGGACAACGCGTGGTGTATGTTGAAAGGGATCCATTCAATTATTATTTTGCGACAAATGATCCATTAAGAGCAATGCCGAACATTAAAGGTGCATTCAGTGATGTGCTCTGTAGCCCAAGGCTAAATGAGCCCCCAGGTAGAGGCTTCTAATCTATGAACCTTCAGCATTTAGCTTAAATGGCAATCTCTGTATTCCCTCCCCCCCCCTTTAATGACATCCCGTATCTGCTGTATTTCCCCCCATTGGTGTATTCTCCAATCTCTCCATCACTGGCTATGAACTATCAGCTCTACTCCCATTACAAATATCATAAACCTTCTCTCTTCATCTGTTATTTTGAAGTCTTCTTACTTCTGTAGGACCATCCACCCCCTCTAAAGATAATTCTGAAGAAAGGACTGCACATTACTATTTTTTAATATAAAAAACTGCTTCAGAACAATATCCACTTAATTTAATACAAACAGGTTTGACATGTGTGCTTTCAATATGCAAGGAAAATACTTACGTATCTTTATATATTATTGTATAAGGAATTATAAGGAATTAAATAGGCATATTCCCAATGCTTCAGGATGGGCAAGGACACACTGTTGAAACAATGAAGAATATAGAAGTTAATCAATACAGGCTACAACTAACTGGTAGATCTCCAACATTAATTATATTCAGAGTAAATCCACTGTAATCAATGGACAAGTAAAACAATAAACAAGTGTGTCCTTAACTTGTAAGCCTACCCAAAATGTTTGCCCTCATCAGTAGGAATTGTAGCCACATGTTAAGCAACAAAAGTTTTAGTTGATTAAGCTACCATTCACCTCATTGATGCCTGCAGACCAGTTAAAAACAGTGATTAAGCACCACTCTCTTTAAATAATCATTAAATCTCAGTGACATGCATCTCAAAGAAGCCTATGATCCTTTTGTGACTGGTATTAATCAACCCTTTTTATTTTATTTCCCCTACCTCCCCAAACCATCAGCGCAATCTTGTGCACGTCTACTCAGAAGTAAGTTCCATTGAGTTCAAGAGGGCTGACTTTCCAGGAAAGAGGGTATAGGTTTGTAGCCTCAGGTTTTTGTTGGCCTCCTCTTGAGTACACCCTCGGGGTAAAATAATTAGCCTCCAGTACTAATACAGAAAAACACCTTCTGTATTATGAGTTGTATATTCCACATGAATTCAGGAAGATATTTTTTATCATAATAAGAGCATGTTATAGGCCATGGCACATACATGGCAAACCATGTGCACAGCCCTCAGATTAGCACATCTCCTGCACATGGGAGTGGAGTTGACCAGGCAGAGTAATCAGCAGTAGGGTACAGGATCATCATGCCCATAACTTTCACAACAGAACAAACCTTTTCGTGCAAGATGCACTCAACTGCAGACATAAATATGTAGCACGTCAATGAAGGCATACGCACAGTTGACTTGACTGCTCTGTAGTACATTAACAGCACAATCCTATACATCTCTACTCAGTGAATTTTACCTCCTGAGTTCAGCATGGTTCACTCCCAGGCACACCACTGAATCGTAGAATTATAGAGTTGGAAGGGGCCCAAGGACCATCTAGTCCACCCCCTGCAATGCAGGAAACTTTTGCCCAACATCGGTCTGTAAAGATGTTTGCATGATCAGATACTCAGGTAAATGATACTGTTGTTTACAGAAAACTATGCTGAAACAAACCCATGAAGAATTCAGCCAGGAGGTTCAAATAATTAATAGTTATATTTCTGAGATTTTATTCTAATCTACTATATAGAAAGCTATACCATTACAGGCAGAATATATTTTGTAGCAGCTTGGCTTGAAATAAATCAGATTTTTGTGCAATATAAGTGCTACCTATCTTCACTGATATGCATAAGAGTGTGCAGTAATTTACTCTGTGTATAGTATTTCCTATAGCTGTGAGTTAAAAAACAACAACCCAGCCCTAATGTGATGCAGAAGAAGGGCTAAAGTGATACCCACCAACAGGTTTATTACTAAACCAAACTCTGCAGTGCAAGAAAGAAAACCAGGTAAGATCAATGACAGATAAAAGAAAATCACCACAGTATTGCTCACAAACACACAGCTAACTGCATTAAATGACTTTTTCAAGCAGCCTACCTGGTTTGTTTGCAGCTTTTAATACACTAGTGGCTACTTATGCAAAAAAGGGGGGAACTAATTAAATTTGTTTATGTATGTTATCATGTGGAGCACTCATTTCCAGACATCAAGCTATGAATCATTAAATAACTGCTAAATTGGTCTCCCGAGATAGATCATGCCTCAGAGTTGGGCAAGTCCCCATCCCGTCAAAGCCAGGTGTGCTCTGCGGTGAACAAGCATTAGAATGGCTTTAAAGGCCATGATTTGGGTAGGCAGCCAGGCTTCACACTGTGAGGTGAGAGGTAGGAAATCATGAAAACACTGACAGCCCTCCCGTCAGAGTTACTCCTCAGTTTGATTAATGAGGGCATTTGAAAGACAATTAGCAAAAGCAGGTTTGGCTGAAACTAGCTTATCAATCAGACCCCCTCCATTCAAAGCAGTGAAGCCTTTTCTTCGGGGTGTTTTCTTTTCTTCTTCATTTTTTTTTTCCTGGAGCGAATGAATGGTATCAGACCGGGCCCAAACAACAACAGACTTTTCTGCTGCGTTTTCAAGGCAAGCAGCAGAATGTTGCAAACCACAAAGCCATGAGAAAGAGGATCGTTTTTTAAAAAATAAAATAAAATCTTGACTTCTTAACAATTGCCAAACCAGAAATGCCATTAATATACCGGCAGATCTGAAGCCGTAATAGTTTCAACTTCAAATTTTCAAGCATTTTCAGCCTTTAAATGGGGTCAGAGCTCCCCAGAGCTTAAGGCCTACACAAACCATGCGAAGGAGTTTCCTCTGCTTCCTTTAGGAATTAGTCATTCTCTTCCCTAAAACTAAGGCCCAGCATTTAAAAGGGAAAAAAAATCAGCACTACAGATAGCACTCTCAATGCCTCAAAGTCTGAAAAAACCCATTGAAAGCTGCAACTTGAGAGTAAGCCCCATTGAAACCAATGGGATGTACTTTTGCGCAGCCACGTAGATGATTTTTTTCTGTAAATTTTATTCTACTCAGTTTACAGCACTACATGGAGTTAAATGTGGGGCAAATTTCCTGAATAAAAAATTACAAGAACCAATGGCAACAGCAAGTCGTAGAGTCACTTCTGCACAGATATTGCACATGATTTCAGTATAATCCTGCCTTTCTCTGTCAACAGCCCATAGTCTGCTTTCTCTAGGGTTTGCCAATGGAGATCTTCTCTAGTAACGGGGAAGGGCTTAGTCTATGTTTGATTTTTTTTTCCTCCACCACTAGGAGGCTGCTTTTGATTTCTAGAGCAAGGACTGCTTCCCCCTCACTCAACCAAACAGTGAGCCTGGATCCTGCCCATCATCTCCAACCAATCTCTTTCAGCATATTGATGTTGGCTGAAGGTATTTCTTCTATCGAGCTGGTTACCAACAACCAACAGATGTGGGTCTAGCTGAGCTGAAGTCACAGGACTGACTCCACCAAACAACACCTGAGGAAATTCCCTCTTCTACACAACTATTCAAGGTGATAAACAGCCTTATACCGGCTCAGATCGTTGGTCTGTATTGTCTACAGCAGCAGTTTATATATTTATTTTTAATCCGCCCTGTACTAGGGTAGAGATACATAACCTAAAACCTCATAAAACAGAAACACCATGCCACACATACCATAAACAATATTTAAGCAAGTGATTTTTAAAAAGTATTTGTGTTTAAAAACCTCAAGTCCTCCCATAAGGGCACACATGGTACATTACTGCCTACAGACACTGGTCTGACACCTGACCCACTTCACCTGATGGGACAGGGAAATAGTGTTTGATGTCATAATCACTTGACAATACCTTCCAGTAGCTCAAAAAGATGCTAAAGAGCATACAGGATAAGACTGAGTCATATGGAGCCCTGCAGAATAATTCTAATTGGGTTGAACAGTTAGAGTGTCAGACTAGGACCTGGAAGACCAGGATTCAAATCCCCACTATCCCGTGACGTTCACTGAGTAACTTCACAGCCTCTAGGCCTAATCTACCTCACAAGGTTGTTGTGGGAATTAACTGAGGGGGGAGAGAGAGAACAATGTGCACCACTGTAAGCTCTTTGGAGAAGGGTGAGATTCATCAATGTGGCACCTCCAACTCCCCGCTGTTCTGATCCACAGGTCCAAAGGAGAGCCTGTGTGAATTTGATGCAGAGGATATCAAAGCAGGATGTCAATGTTGACCAGTTCTAGTGCTTTATTAAATAAAGCTTATAAAACAAGACCTCATCACCATTACAGATGCAACTCAGACACCACAGTAGTGAAAGGTTATCATGACTTGTCCACAAAATGCTAATATGTTAAGCATTACTTATACAAAAGACGGTATGCACCAATTTGGCCAGAACCTCCCATCGCTCCATCTGACTGATGAGGGCATAGGTGGCAAATACCAAAATCTTACCGATAGTTCTCCTCTCTGGGCCAGGAGCCCAGCATCCCAAGCCCAACACCAAAGCAAGTCAATTGGCACATATAAAAGAAAGTTCATAAACATTTGTGGGCTCATTCTTGCAGCATCTACCAGTTAGTTTCAGGGTTATTTTGACTACCAGTTCAGTGTTTGCAGCCTTCCAGAACAACTTCACCAACTCTGTGAGCCACTCCAAGATGATACCATTGTCAATGGCATGCAAAACCGCTGAGATGTCAAATAGAATCAACGGCTTGCACTCCTCTATATCTTTTCTGACAAAGGTAATCAATCAGGATGACAAGGTTCTGTACCTGAGCCTGAAGCCAGATTCAAATTGGTCCAAATTAGTGATTCCCAAACTTTATTCCAAATTGGACCACTTGCAAATTGCCGAGGGTCTCGGTGGACCAGTTGCTAATTTTTCTGCCTATAGTAGCAATTGTAACACACTGTGGTAGATGATGTATGCTTTTTAATTGTCTTTTTGCAGAACACCTAAATGAAGCTCACAAATAACTGGTTGTGGTCCATGGACCAGAGTTTGGGAACCTCTGGCCTAAATAATTCATACCCTCCAAGCATGCCTTGAACAGCCACCCCTCTCAAGCAGTTGCCCCCAAAGGCAACTGGTCTTGGTCCAGGGAGCTGTTCTTAATCAGGGGGAGAGCCTGATGCAAGTTCTTATCCATCCGCAAAGTCCATCTTTCTTCTAACTTTTATAAGCCAAGATGGACAAGGGTCAAGAGCACATCTAGTAGGCTGCATACTTCAAGCAGTTTGCCCACATCTTCATGCTGCAACAGTTGAAACTTATGCAATATAACGTGACTAAATGGCAATCTGGACACACACCCCGCACTGGACTCACTCTAACCATCAAATCTAATACTACATGGATCAAAGCTACTTTATCCTCAAAGTACCTGGCAAACTTATGACACAGGAGTCATATGGTACAGCATCTTGCCCTTCCAGCCAGATTTCCAAATACCATTCATCACCCAGAAGAGCTCCACAGGATGGCTACTTGAAGATGTCATGGTTGTAGACTTTCTTCACTAACATCATCTTCACATGATAGATACAATAAGATGTTCTCACCTGTGTTCGGTCAGATTGGTCTCAGCTTTCCAAAGGGGGAAACAGTGAACTAGCATCAGCTAGTCATGAAGCTACTTCCATTAGCTTTTTTATATAATGAACCAGCGCTCTGATGCAAGTATCTCTTGGAAAGACATCATGCTCATTTAAAGATGTGGCTCTGAGCTTGGCGGTCTTCAAGGAATACACCAGTGCGTGACTACATCTAATTCACAAGAGAGGAAATGACCTGTCACTGAAGAACTTCACGCCAGTGGTGTTTATGTTCACAAAACTCTTGTATCATTTGCATTGTACATATGGTTCAGGTCCAGTGGTTTAATGATTGTTTAATTGATTTTCATAAATCAGTATATAAATGTACAAATACATCCCTGATCACAAGATGCAGACAAATGACCTTGCTTCCATCTTCATTTTGCAGCAGGAAGACACACTATCAGCCGACGACAGATGGCTTTCACCTGGATGAGAGAGTGACAGAAGATGCGTCTTGGCTAATGTTCCATTAAATATAATTCGGAAATCCTTCTTAGCCTTCTTTAATGCAAGCAAACTTTTTTTTTGGCAATTTCCTCACTAAGTAACACATCACAGAGAGAAAAGAAAATTTGCTGACCTCACTCCCTGGCTATGATTACTCTTGTCAATTATTCCACGCTGGGAAGCCAAACAAATGTCGTATATGAAAACTAAATACTCCAGTTGGCATAAATTCAAATTAGCTGTCCCACACACGCTTCTAGCATGCAAATTAAAATGTCCTGAATAAGCATTAATCATCCTAATGGGCTAATTATTGTCATTTAATATCTAATAATTTAACTACTGCACCTCTACAGCAAACTTAGATACCAAAATAGTCCAGGCTGGACCCCTGTATGCTGGGAGAAGTTGAAGAAAAGAAAATGTCTTATTTCTAAGGTAATATAGCTGGTAAACAGTTAGACATTTTAGCTTCTGTAGCACTTCTTAAATCTTAACAGTCAGGAAAAATTCGCTGGGACACTTTCCTTCACATGCCCCGCAGAATTCAATGGATCTGGGATAACATAGTGGTAAAACTACTATGCCATAAATCAGTTTGAAACTTGCTTCTGCAGGTCAACAAAACATGCAAGGACTGTGCGGCTAGGAAATCCTGTGGTTTTAAAATCCTGTTAGTGGCAGACACACCCACACACGAATCTAGATGCAGTCTGCAGTGTACTCAGTGAAGAAAGGAGGTTATGGATCAGGTTATTTAGTTATCCACTCTATTTTGCTCTTCTCCAGTTGTTGCAACCAAGTTCTATGTGGCTTAGATGTATCAAAATACACATGTTAACAGGGTATAATCATTTGAAATACATATTCAAGTGGATATTCAAAGATGCATTTTGAGACCATTTTTAAAATCTGCAGATTAACGTAGACATTCACATTCTTGGTAGTGGCACCTCACCAGTGGAATGCCTTCAACCAGGTGATATGGTTGAACTCTTCTGTGTTGCCATAGAGTTTTCAATGCATCCTTAAGGCACATCTTTTTACTTGAACCTTTGGGACTGCTTAATGTGGCCCAAAGTCAAATAGATTGTTGTGGTTCAGCCGCCAGGAGACTAGGTTTAACATTTTGATTAACGTTTATGTGATTTTAGTGAAGCTATTATTTTAGCTGTTTTAGGCTACCTGGGATCCTGACTGATGAAATACAGCTAATAGAAATAAATAAATAAATAAATAAATAAAGCAGTATACAAGTATGGCACTATCTGGAACTAGACAGGTAGTCAACAGGGGAGTTTCAGAGAAGAATAGTAATCAGGGGAATATTGAAGGAGGCAGTGATTAAAGCTCAACACCCCAGTTCTCCAGTCCTTATTTGATTCCCTGCCACATCACCTATTAAAGAAGTTTTTAAAATGCAAGAGAACCTCTTCACAGATCTCCCAACATCACTTCTAGTTTGATCCTGGCCTGAGCCACACTCTCCCACCTACCATCTCTAATATGGGAATGATAATAACAATGTCCTACCTTACAGAGTTGTTGTAATGATTGTACCAAGATATGACATGTTTTGTATGCTCAACAACTCTATATAAATATTAGGTATCAATGTATTTATTGCAGTTGTGCAAAAAAACATGACAGTGGTCCTGGGAAGCTCCCATTTATATTTCAGCAAAATTTACCCTGGGGAGCTTCCTATCACACTGTACCCATTTGGTATGAACTATTCAATTAAAAAAAAGGATATCATGATAAGCTACAATTCATATTAAAGTAGCCTATCCATGGAATGTTAAAGATTTAATGAGATTTAAAATATTAATTTTTTCCTAAATGGCAGTTATTTCTACTTTTTTATGCCAGTGGATGAATATATTGTCACAGTACTTGTGGAAATTATGAAGGCCAAGATTCATCACTTTTTGACTGTGACATCAAGGGATGATTTGCATGTGCTAATTGGCCATCACAGCTATAACACAACAGGCAGAACTATCTTATCACCTCAGCTGTGATGCTTTTCCATAAAGTCAGTTCACATATTCAGTTGTCAGTCATTAACTGTAGAAGAGTCAAGTGCACAGGACTCACATGGCTTTTGTGCATGTGCCCAAGACTGGCTCCAGTTCTAAGGAGACCCTTCGCAAAGTCCAGCATCTCCTACCACCTCTGGGGTCTTCTCGAATCCTGTATGGTACACAGGTGCGCCAACTCCTAGGGGCCAAGGCAGTTCTGGCCCCCACAAAATATTTTTAGAGGGGATGAGCCCCCTCAATATTCAGGGGGCATTCAGCTCCACCCACCCCTGGCTCCTTGCGCATGATGTTGTGGCGTTGCACAGCATTGTTCATGGACCCCCTCAACCCTCTTAAGAAGATGGCACTTCTAATGGTACAGAACTCTTTAAACAGAAAGCTAGTGTGGGGAAAGGGGACGCGGGTGGCGCTGTGGGTTAAACCACAGAGCCTAGGATTTGCCGATCAGAAGGTCGGCGGTTCGAATCCCCATGACGGGGTGAGCTCCCATTGCTCGGTCCCAGCTCCTGTGAACCTAGCAGTTTGAAAGCACGGCAAAGTGCAAGTAGATAAATAGGTACCGCTCCGGCGGGAAGGTAAACAACGTTTCCGTGTGCTGCTCTGGTTCGCCAGAAGTGGCTTAGTCATGCTGGCCACATGACCCAGAAGCTGTACGCCGGCTCCCTCGGCCAATAAAGTGAGATGAGTGCCGCGACCCCAGAGTTGGCCAAGACTGGACCTAATGGTCAGGGGTCCCTTTACCTTTACCTAGTGTGGGGAAAGATGGGCACTACCAAACTACGGGCCCTCCCAAAACCTTCAGAAGGCAAGTACAAAGACAGATTAAGAAGATAGGAACAAGAAGCCACCAAATATAATAGTATTAGTATCATTAGATTTCGACCCCACATTTTCATCCAAAGGAGTCGAGCGTGGCAAATCTAGCTGCAGATTGTTCTTAGGTTTTCTGAGGAAGAGGCCTTTCTAACAGAAAAGGAATATATATATTCTCTCGCATGAGTAGTTGGTGTAAAAGTCTGTTATGTACACCTCTTGGGTGCGGGGTCCCAACCTGAATGGGTGTGGTAGAGTATCAAAGCTGGCCCAACTCATTTTGGCCCCTGAGGTGAATCACAAAATGGTGCTGTCCCCTGCCAAGGAAGAAGGAGTGAGTGAAGAGATCTGCATAAGGGACAAGTGGAGGAATCAAATCAACCTTACTTGTCAGTTGATGTGTGAAACAAAAGCCATCACATGCTGGGACTTCGGATACAAAGAACAAATCAGAAGATATAGATAAAGTATAGAGGCAATGTAGCCAATCAAACAATTTGAATATATATAATCTGGAAAAAAATAAAGCTAATAACTTTTTTATTTTTATTTTTTCTTCTTCCCTACTTTTTGTTCAGCAATATGTTGCTTGTCAATTATTTCCCTCACAGTTGCCTTTTCAAAGCAGCTAATGTTTAACCAACTCCAAAGTGAATCTAAATGGATCAGAAAAGGGCTTATATGATGCATTATTTTGCCTTTTTAGCTAATGGTTAAAGACATTGTCCAGAGTGAGGAATTAGCTCTTGAGTGTCACAGGTACACTTACAAGTTAGGGAAAGGCGCGTCCATCACTCCTACGTCTCTCAGCTACTCCTAGGTGTGCACCCGATGCAGCAGTTGCTGCCACAGAGAGGCCCCTCTCACAACCTCAGCTTGTGTATCTCCCCAAACCAAGCTGCACACATGCAGGTCACCTGTTTCTGCTCCTCTCATTTTAATCCTCTTCTGGTCCTGGGAGACAGTGGAGCAGGTGGGGTCAGGAGGAGGAGCTGTGGAAACCCTAGACCAGGCTTCCTCAACCTCTGCCCTCCAGATGTTTTGAGACTACAATTCCCATCATTCCTGACCACTGGTCCTGCTAGCTAGGGATCATGGGAGTTGTAGGCCAAAAACATCTGGAGGGCCAAGGTTGAGGAAGCCTGCCCTTGACTCTCCACCAGCCTGACCTATCTTTCCATCCTCCTGCAGCTGTTGACTCTTGACTCTTGTCTCCTGGCTGTTATAGGCTCTCCCCGAACACTGATCCCTTCTTCCAAGCCAGTCTCACCCATTCTCCCAGTGCCCACCCAGCCACCACTCAGCATCCAGCCAGTCCCTGAACACTAGCTGGAACTGGTTTAGTCACAAAGCCATCTCTCTATCTAGAAAGGCATGGAAAAGAAGTGGAAATGCCTGAAATGAATTTCTGGTAATGTGTCCATTTCTCAACATCAAGAATATTTCTGAAATAGAGGGGGGGCTTGTCTTTGATCACCTGTCAGTAACTGTGAAGTATCTTTGCATTAAATAATGTGGGTGTCACATACACAGTAAAGTGTGTAGGAAGTATTATTACCTTTGCTTAAAATGAACAGAAAATGACATGTAGTACAAGCTTCACAAATGTGACAGTCGATGAAGCCAATGAGATTCTGGCATTTTATTTACTTTTATAGTTTAAGTACAGTAGTGTTGCTTCTCCATTAAACTCCCTCTCCCTCTCTCTCTCTCTCTCTCTCTCTCTCTCTCTGTGCAGCCTGCTTAGAAAATTAGGCAAAGATAAACTAGTATTATAATCAAGGGCTCCTATGAAGTGTGTGCATTTGTATCAAACCTATTTGATGCATAATTGTATCTAAGTCAATGACAACTCTATCCTAATTCCACAACTGATCATTTTTATGTTCTGCTTTTAAAAATGCCTGTGGCCATCAAGTGATATGATGTTCCTGGTTGCAAGAGCTGGAGTGAGGGAGGAGGGGACAGCCACTGAAATAGTTTCCTCAGAAAGGTTTCTGTACGATTTAGTTTCTGACTGGGAATGTTGACACACAGTAAAGCAGGAAAGTGATATTTTGCTAAGAGAGATACTGCCATCGATTTATAGTTCTGCCCAGTATAACATGTCAAAAGAACCTAAAGGCAACTAGTCTCCAACATTGTATAGACCTCCTTTGTACATGGAATCATAGAACTAGCAGGGACTCCAAAGGTCATCTAGGCCAACCTCCTGCCAATGCAGAAAATCCACAGCTGCAGCGTTTCTCAAAGGTTGAGAAAGGTTGACTAAACATCCTTTGTTGTTTAGTCGTGTCTGACTCTTCGTGACCCCATGGACCAGAGCACGCCAGGAACTCCTGTCTTCCACTGCCTCCCGCAGCTTGGTCAAACTCATGTTTGTAGCTTCGAGAACACTATCCAACCATCTAGTCCTCTGTCGTCCCCTTCTCCTTGTGCCCTCTGTCTTCCCCAACATCAGGGTCTTTTCCAGGGAGTCTTCTCTTCTCATGAGGTGGCCAGAGTATTGGAGCCTCAGCTTCACGATCTGTCCTTCCAGTGAGCACTCAGGGCTGATTTCCTTAAGGTAGTCATCCTTTGTTGTTGTTTAGTCGTTTAGTCGTGTCCGACTCTTCATGACCCCATGGACCAGAGCGCGCCAGGCACTTCTGTCTTCCACTGCCTCCCGCAGTTTGGTCAAACTCATGTTTGTAGCTTCGAGAACACTGTCCAACCATCTCGTCCTCTGTCGTCCTCTTCTCCTTGTGCCCTCCATCTTTCCCAACATCAGGGTCTTTTCCAGGGAGTCTTCTCTTCTCATGAGGTGGCCAGAGTATTGGAGCCTCAGCTTCAGGATCAGTCCTTCCAGTGAGCACTCAGGGCTGATCTTCTTGCAGTCCATGGGACTCTCAAGAGTCTCCTCCAGCACCATAATTCAAAAGCATCAATTCTTCGGCGATCAGCCTTCTTTATGGTCCAGCTCTCACTTCCATACATCACTACTGGGAAAACCATAGCTTTTACTACCTGTGCTTAAAAACGTCTAAGAGTCCTCCACCTTCTAAGGAAGTCTGTTGAACAGCTTTTAACATCTGGAAGTTCTTCTTAATGTTTAGCCTAGAGGACCAAATCCACACCATAGATTTAAAGCACTATAATATCCCTTTAACCAGTAAAGTCTTCCCCCAAGGAATCATGGAAAGTGTAGTTTTTCAAGGGTGTTAGTTGTTGGGAGACCCCTATTTCTCTCATGGAGCTACACTTCTCAGAGTGCTTTAACAATCCCTCTTCCCGGGGATTTCTAGGAATTGTGGGTGGGGATTTTATTACCAGGTTTCATGGGATTTAATACAGGACCACTTTTAGTTCTGCTTATTGCACTTTAATTGTAATTGTATGTTTTCCTTTTGTTCTATTCTCACAGGATACTCATAGGATGTGGCAAACATCCTTGGTTAAGAGACTTGTGCTTAAGCTGGTCATAGACAACAGCAGTGTCTCTTTCAGTTAAAACCCAAAGTAATCTCAGCTGTGGCCTACATGAGGCCTCTATATGCCATGTTGCATATTGAGGGTGCTTTGGCTGTTATTTGCATAAAGCAACTGCTTTTCTTCATTCTTCAGGTGCTGAAGCTTCTTGGAATACACAGATATGAACAGGTCAGAATTAATGATTTTGCTTCAGTTGTTATAGATCCCCTCCCTAGACAAGGTTGACCATGATGAATGAACAGTTTCAGTAGAAGATTTGATGTAAAACTTGACAAATGTTTCCATATGTGCTTTCAAGACATTGTGTGTGTGTGTGTGTGTGTGTGTGTGTGTGTGTGTGTGTGTGTGTGTTTATCAGTGCCTACGTGAGAATTGTCTTGAAGAGGTCAATTTAAACTAGCAGAAAGTGCTGCAACCAACAGATGATGTTGTAAGAATATATAATCCTAGTCTACACTCCTAAACCCCTTTGTGAGAAATCTCTGCAAACCTTACAACACATGGTGAGAAAGGTAACAGTGATAGATATAGAAATCACTTTTGCTATCTTAATTAACATTATGGAGTGCAATATGAAGATTCCATCTGGAATGAAGATTCCCCCTATATAGATGAATGAGAGCCACTCAATTATATGAAAGAGAGTAAAGGCACTCAAGGATACTACTGGAGTGGAAATTCAAGCTGAACTCCTGCTCCTACTGGTCCTAATGTCTGGGATGTATATCAGAGTTTGTATCCTTTCAAATTTATCTCCGTTTGCAAGTCATTAACCTTTCCCCCCAGGTAAGCTGGGGCTCTGGCCCAGCTTCTATTAGGGCAGACAACTGAGAATAGGCCCAAGTGGTGGTTTTGTGTTACATCTAGATTTGATAGTTGACCTAACACCACAGAAAGAAACTCCTGAATGTACAACTCCTCGCGTAGTTTTCAAATCCTGCAGACCTACCCACTAATTCATTCTCTTCCATCTCCATTGACCAACAATCAATCTGTTTGACTGATTGTTTAACTATAACAGGTCATTTCAACATGCAAAACCAAGTGATTCAGCATCAATGGAAGCTATCCACTGCAGATGCCAATCGACATCAGAAGAACTGAATAGAGGTCAGGTAATAAAGGGACGTAAGTTGATATTGCTAAGCAGCAAGTACAGGAACAATACAACAAGTCTGCATCAAGCTCAAAGGTTCAGTGTATAACAGCCTTAGCCAACACTTGTAAATGCATGTAGTTTGTGAGTGGTGAATCAAACGAATCTCAGTCACAAAGGTCCATGACTCCTTGGCAACAGAAGTGGATCCATGCAATTCACATTGGTCCTAGTTGTTGTTTACTCTTACTACTGTTTTACAGCACAGGTATTTCATATTGCTAAACTTGTCTATCTTTCCTACTATCCTGTGCATTCTTCTTAGATGACAACTTCCTTCATTCCTGACCATCAGCCATACTGGCTGGGCGTGAGGGGAGTTAGAATTGAGCGACACCTGGAGGGCCACAGACCTCCCCATCCCTGAAGCAAATGGGTAGTAGCACTTTTGTGGTACGCTTGTAGAAATTTGGGACGGAATTTAATGTAGCGCTATGGCAAGTGTTTCATCAACACAAGCTTTTCTGCTTGCTGGATGGAACGATCCCCTATCGCTTCCCCCTGTGCGCTGTTCCAAGGTTTCTCCTCACCTGCTCAAGAAAGCGAAAGGTGAGAAAGCGCTGCTGTACTAGCAAAGCTTCCACTAGTAGGACTAGTTAGTAGGATTCCACCCTGGAAACTGGATGTTTAAAATTAACACTATCCATTGAGGTACATACTCATGCGGCTTGGGGTTTTCTAAAAAGAAAGTACAGTCATACCTCGGGTTACAGCCACTTCAAGTTGCATTTTTTTGGGTTGCGGACCGCCGAAACCCAGAAGTACAGGAACGGGTTACTTCCAGGTTCTGGCAGTCGCGCTGAATCGCAACCCGTGCATGCACAGATGCAGTGCTGTGGGTTGTGGACACTGCAGGTTGCGAACGTGCATCCTGCATGGATCATGTTCACAACCTGAGCGTCCACTGTAGTGTAATTGGAGCATCATATAATACTCCTTTGTGGGTACAGAATTCTCTAGCTTATTTGTTTTACTCCAACTTTAGGAGGAACCTATACAAAATCTCATGAATTCCACATTATCCTTTGAATTGTTGGATAATTTGAGGATTAGTGGGGTAGGAAAGCCTTAAAAAGTCACATACAGCAACCCATGTGCCCCTTTGGCTTCAGATAGTACGTGGGTGGACAAGTCTAAAAAGCCCAGTGGGCCATGAAAATATCTGTTCCTGGCTTTTTAGACTCATCTACCCATGTATTACCCTTCATAGATCACTGCCTTGTCGTGGTGAAGGGGCTTTAATAGCGCATAGAAGCTATGAGCTGTGCCATTCAGGGCCACCCAAGACAGACAGATCATAGCAGAGAGTTTAGACTAAATGTGATCCACCTGGAGAAGGAACTGGCAAATCACTTAAGTATTTTGCCAAGAAAACTCCATGGACATAAAAAAGGAAAAGCTTTGAGAAGAAAGTGAGAGTTTCCAAGGCATGCTCTCATTCATGGGGTCATGGAGAGTTGAACACGACTAAGACTAAACAACAACAACCCATGTACTATCTGAAACCAAAGGGGCACATTGGTTGCCAGATGTGAAATACCTTGGCATTATTTTCAGCTCTCCTACACTACTACACCACATCTAGCCCTCCTAGATAAGTGTTTTTGCTGGGAAGCACTGTTAGCCTGATGTACAAATGGCTACTGTTCATTAAGTTTCTTTCCAACAAAGTTAATACGTGTATAAAGTGAAAGGTGTGGCTTTAAGCAGATAAACCTTTATACAGTTTCCCCTTCTCTATTCCTAAAATATATCCAGTTATGCATGTGCCCACTCAGAAGTAAACCCTTCTGAGTTCCATAGTACTTACTACCAGGTGTGTGCTTACAGGGTAGCAGCTTCAAGCAAAATTCAAAATGGAGTAAGAAGTGTTCTAACTCGCACTAGGAGCCTCCAAGCAGTAGAGGAGGCTCTTTGCTTCAAAATGTCACCTGCATACTCCTGAAGGGCTGTTAACACAATTTAAGGGATGTGCTGGAGGAGGCATGGTTCCCTCCGACATATTTGCTTACATGCGTTTAAAATGAACACCCAAATGAGGGGCCACTAGGGGCGCATCAGAAGATGGCTGACAATAACATCTCTCCGACCCACACGAGGTAATTTGGAGGCTGTGATGGGAGTAAATAGCCTCCCTACCCCCCCCCAGGATTGTGGGGGAGGACTGCCCTTGCCTGCTGTGCCCTATACCACCCCCAAATTTGTGGGGATCGGGGCACTAGGCACAATGCCCTCCTGTGGGATTTCGGCGCTCCTGGACGCCGTCTCTGATCCGCGCCACTAGCTGCAAGAACTTCAAAAGAAACAATTTGGATGAAGCAAATGCACATATTTCAAGGAAGGAGGGGGAGTAAAGACTGCTAACAGAAGAGATCTCTGATAAAACAAGACGAGTCGAAGGAACAAGTATTAATCATGAGAAGATACGCCAAGACTCGGTATGGCAAAGGCACTGATGGGGAAGGGGGGGAACTTTCCTTTCTTTCCTTTATGTGATTAAACAAGAATCCCCCCCCCCTCACAAGTCAGAAATGTCGTTTTAAGGACTTAAGCTGTGGATTTAAGGCTGTGTGGAGATAAACTTTCGAACCAAAGAGCATGTTTTAAGAAGAGCGTGGAATGTATAAGGGCTTTAGAATGACGCAGTTAAAAGTGCCGTCGCCATATTGGCAAGTTCTGTCGGAGGACTTAAGTCTGGGAGGAGAAATAGAGAAATAGAGCTGTTTTTATATTGTGGGTGAAACTCCTCGGAGGGACTTAAGAGCGACAGTTCTGTAATTAATGATGGAAAGAGCGATGTTATCTATGAAGGCGATGTTATATGGAAACCATCTCAATTTGAGGATTGGAAGAACGGAAAAATTCACACAGGATTATTATTGGTGTTTATCAGCGTAAGGAGACTATCAGAAGAGATCATAAAGAAAAAAGAGAAAATATATGAACAAGATGTGATGTGGAAACAGCAAGATAAGACTGGATAGAATTATGAACTTTGTTTGGACTGATTTGGACATTAACGCAGTAGCAAGAAGATGATCAGAATCCCCCTTCGGATCTTGAAATATGGGTCCCCTCAACAAAATTTAAAATTCGGCTTTGTAATTTGGAATTTATGTGATGTGATTTGATTTGATTTGATTTGATTGGCCGGTTAATAAAAATTATTTTTTTAAAAAATGAGCACCCAAATAAGGATTATGTCACCTTTGAAGGCACTCAGCTTTTTTACATAGCTCAAAAAAAAAAAAAAAAGAGTTTTGCCCCCAGTGTTACAGGGAGCAAAAGTCATCGACCTCTTCATCACATTTACAATTGAAATATTTAAAGGGACGCTTTAAAATCTCAGGTGTAAAAATCTAATGTATGAAGAGGTATGTTGATTAAAATGGCCAATGAAGGAAAACACAGGTGTGCTGCTAGTTTAACACCAACACCTCTTCCGATGGCCCTTTGAGCACAGAAGGGCTAGGTTCTATAAACAATCGATATTCACATAATTTAAGTTTCATAGTTTCTTACAAGAAAGGATCCATTTTTCTGTCATAATACTTTTTAGCTCATACTTTTTCTCCACCACAGGTATTGAAGAACAGCTTTACCATGATAAAATAAAGATATAAAAATCCATGAACTATATCATAATTACATGGCAAATGTATTTTCCTTCTTTATGTCCTACATGTCCAAGGCTAGACATGAGAATGGATTAAGAGAATCGGAGGGATGAGGAGGGGAAAATGGAGTGAAGTACAAATATAGTACCAAATTACATTTCCTCCCACTCCCCCAAATAATCTAAAAATCTTCTGAAGAAAAGCAGGTTGGAATATTGGAAACTTAAGTGCCTTAAGTGCTTTTCAAAAAAAAAAAAAAGACACGTATGAGAGAGATCAGGAAAGGCTGGGAAAGGAGGTGGGAAGAGAAGACACCCAAAACACATTTTCTATCCTAGACTAAAATAAACATGATCACGTTTTTCCAGTGATATGTCAGTAATAGGAAAAGGTAAAGTTTGCCTTTCATGAAACACAAGACAAAACGTAGCGCCTAGCCCAGGGTATAGATGGGGGAGACATTCAATTCAGTTCACATTTAAAGGTGAATCTATCTAACTCACACTTTATGAAACAATGCAGGAACTGAAACGCAGCCATGCTTTCAAATTCGCACTTCTCCGAACTTTGCAATGCAGTTCTCCTGCCAAGTGACGTGTAAAGAAATGAATGTGCTGGGATGAAGTGTGTATAGAAATGCATTTGTTAGTGTAAGCAACATGCAAAAATGCATTAGATTAGGTAGTGCATTGAGGAGGTGCGGAAAGGTGGTGCAGGTACTTGTATCTTGATAAGCATGCCATGGGTACAAGAACAAAATGGCTACCATGGGCAGGGGGGAAGGAAGTCACTGTACTCCACACCAGTGAGCATGGTCATGCACGAAAAGTATTAATGCCAGGATACATTGCTTTCTGTATATTAGCCAAAATTTGATGATGATGATGATGATGATGATGATGATAATTTTATTATTTAAACCCCACCCATTTGGCTGGGTTTCCACAGCCACTCTGGCTTGCTGACAGCACATTTAAAATTGTAAAACATTAGATATTAAAAAATTCCTGATACAGGATTGTGTAAATGTGCATATTAGCAAAAATGTGTATATTAGCAAAAATCAAACATAAGACTATCAGAGACATTTAGACAGGATGGGGCCTGGATTGAACATCTAGTTTCCCACAAAGGCCCAGAAGATGCCTCTGGGAAGCACACTATCAGGGCATAAGCGCAGTAGTTTTTCCCCACCTTTGTTCCCCAGTACTGGAGATCATACATAGCCATCATGGCTTCCAGCCATTGATAGCCTTATATTCCAGGAATCTGTCTAGTCCATCCAAACTGTTGTCCATTACTATATTTTGGGGCAAAGAATTCCATAGTTCAACTATGGGCTGTGTACTGTGGGCCTTATACCCCAAGCTCTCCTTATATTTTTCTTAGTATTCATAGACACATCACATTATTATTCAGAATCAGAGTGGTCAACATTAATAGAAACAGCAGATCCTCCCATGGATATTGTGATGTTAGAACGCTACTCTAAGGAAATTTATTAGCATGCATTTTATACTAATTAATAAAGAACAAAATAATATGGGCCACTTTATGCAGGTTATGTATTTCTCTGTCAGGCAATTCCATTCCAAACGCTTAGAACACAAGGACACCCCTGCTGTCTCCTCAGTGCCTCACATTTTTAAAAGTCGATCTGTAATATCAGACACACAACAATGTGAAGAAACGCTGGAAGCAAATTAAGTGCTAACTTTTAAAGCCCTAAACAGCCTTGGCCCTGTATACCTGAAGGAGCGCCTCCACCCCCATGGTCCAGCCCAGGCACCAAGGTCCACCTCCGAGGGCCTTCTGGCAGTTCCCTTACTGTGAGAAGTGAAGCTACAGGGAACCAGGCAGAGGGCCTTCTCAGTAGTGGCACCCACCCTGTGGAATGCCTTTCCGTCAGATGTCAAAAACTAAACAACTTTCTGAAAACATCTCAAGGCAGCCCTGTATTGAAAAGTTTTTAATGTTTGACATTTTCCGTGTTTTCATTATGTCGGGAGCTGCCCAGAGTGGCTGGGCAAATCCAGTGAGATGGGTGGGGTATAAGTAATAAATATTATTATTAGTTGTTGTTGTTGCTGCTGCTGCTGTTGTTGTTGTTGTTATCAACAACAATAACATCTTTAATGTTTGGCTACGTTTAAACTGTCCTGTAATGTTTTATCAACTACCAACTATTTTTTAAAAGAAAAGAAAAATCCTGCTTCCTTCTGTCTTTTATATAACACAAAACACCGGACGACCAATTGTAAGCGGAAGATAATTAGCCTTCAATTATCAGCAGTCACATTTTCACCTGTCCCCTTTTGCCTATTTGTGGAACTTCTCCTTTGACCGATTGCCATATTCCAATCCACCCCCCACCCCACTGACACAACCCGGCTGGAATGGGATTAATAACCCTTTGTGCTCACCATCTCCAGCAGTGCCTATTCAGCTCTGTAGGAATTGCGGTGTGCAGTTTGTGGTGAGTGGTAAGAAGGCTGCACTATTCATTCCTTTTCACCAGTCAAGTTTTTAAGTGTGATGAATACAGTCAAACATTTAATTCCCACAAGGCAATGCCACATCTCATATAATATTGGTGGTGGTGGTTTTACTGCTCCTGTACCAATAACAGTAGCCAGATGCACAGAAATGCAGAGGTTTATTTTCCCCTCAACTGTCTTCAGTGCTAGGAAAAGTTTGGTGGCTACACTTATGAGTGTCAGATTTATGTTAAAAGACCAGGCTTGCTGTGTATGGCTTGAAGAACAGGGCCAGTGCTGATCATGTTGCCAACTACTACTTCAGAATTTTAATATGTATGAAGTTACCATGTCACATGGAAGATGGAGCAAGCATTAGAGGAGCCATTAGAGATATGTGGAGAAATCAGAAAAGCTTCTCCCTCTCAATACTAGAACCCAGAGCTATCCCATGATGTTGAATGGTGGGAGATTTGGGACAGAAAAGCGGGAGGACTTATTCACACAGCATCCACAAAATGAGGGTGACAGCCACCCACTGGATTGTTTTAAGAAAGGCTTAGGCGATTTCCTAGAAGATAAAGCTGCCGATAGCTAGTAGCCATGATATCTATACGCTACCTCCAGAGCATGTCTCAGAATACCAGTTGCTAAGGAACGTGATTGGGAAACTGTTATTGTGCTTGTGTCCTGCTTGTGGGGTTTCCATAGGCAACTTTTGGACACTGCAAGGAACACTTGGAAAAGATGGGCCTTTGGTCTGATCCAGTAGGCCTCTTCCTATGATCCATGCCGCTTCTATGTGCATCATTAGGTATGACTAACTTTCCTGCATATTGTTCTCTAGATGCTGGAATGTTTTTGATAGAAGGGAGGGGTAGAGAACTCCTACACAGAGATAATATGTACAGAAGAGGGGGGAAAGTATGTGGAATGGGATCTTGTCCTTAAATTGTTGTTGTTGTTCCAGCAAGGCTTTTAATTCTGCAGTTCTGTAGTCCTTGCATATTGGACATCTGGGGGATTGTTGTCTTTGGTTGTCCATTTATGCAGCTTTTAATGTGGCTTTGCTGCTGTTTTATGGGGCTTACAAAAATCTAGTAAGTTATTGTTTGATTTTAGTATGTTTTAATGCTTGCTTTCAGTTGAATGCCACCTTTTCAATCCTTTGAGAAAGAAAGTGGGCGTAGCAAAATAAATATGCGCATCTCTTGAATGTGTATATAGTACATTTCCATTGGTAGCTTGTCAGGTGATGATAGCGGTGATACTGTAAGAGCTAAAGCTAGATCAGATGAGCAGTAACTTCATTTGATGCTTTCGTTGATGGCTTCTACCATTTTGGACTACAGATGAGAGTTCAGATGCTTCAATGCTCCCTGACTTAAAATTCACCCTAACATAGAAAACTGTTGTTAAGAAAAATACTTCTGGATATCATGGTTTTATATATTATGGAAGAAACTGAAAGCACTTAAGAACACAAGAATACTAGATCAGGCCAATGGCCCATCTAGTCCAGCATCCTGTTCTCACTTTGGTTGATCGGGTGCCTTGTGGGAAGCCTGCAAGCTGGACATGAACACAACAGCCTGCTGCCCACCTGCAGTTCCCATCAACTGGTATTCAGAGGCAAAATGTTTCCAGGCTTATTATTTTGGGGTGGGATTCAATACACACTGGGAATTTCAGGTTGCGCAATTCCAGGATTTGCAGCTCTTGCACAACAAATCCCACTTCCACCCAAAATCATGCTTTTGGTGATAAGTGATGGGGAAAGGCATTGGAAAGTGTGGGTGAAGAATTGCTTGGCACAACATTTTATAACCTCCCTGCTAACAAATCAGGGTGAATGCTCACTAAATAGCTGGCATTGTTTAACCAGGTTTTCTGCAAAGAAATTGAAGGCTTAATAAGTAGGTCATCTGAAAGTGATGAAAGCACTTCCAACTCTATGGTTCTACTTATGCTAGGAAGCAAAATATGTGATTCCCACCAAAACGATCACATTTAGGGATGTACAGTTCAGCCTATTTCAATCCATTTCACCTCTGCATGTGTTTACTTACAAGTCCATTCCATCCCATTACCACATTATTCTGCAGTTTTTAATCAAAGTCCACACAAGAATTCACAAACACACATTTAAACATTTATTTGAAATGCATTCTTCGTCAAGCTATGCAATGTCTATATGCATTTTCTCTCAACACACAAATTTTGAATATTTAACAATTTATTTAACAAAATGTATCTACCACTTGATAGTTATTTAACAAAATGTATCTAGTGCTTGATAGTTAAAAAAAACAAAAACACCTCTAATATTTGAGCTAACAACTGTCAAAGCCAGCAGATACCCAAGTGCACTCTGCACATTGGTCTGGAAGGCGCAGATCAGGTCAGTTCATATTGGAATTCAATATGAAAGATCAAATTCCTCTAGCAGCCTAATCACATTGAGTTTCTGCTCATGTCTATGGGGTCCTGTTAGGTCCTCAAGGTCCCAGAGAACAGGGGAAGAAGACAGGTGGCCACATTAGCTCTGTGTGCAGATTCAGAGCTTAACTCAAATGAAACACCTGAACTGGCTCAACTTAGTCAACTTGGAACTTACATGTACAGCCTATTATTTTAAAACGCTGTCTTTCTGTTTTCGTGCACATACACACACTCTATCTTGCTCCTCATGTCTGGGGACAGTTTTCACTACTCAGAATAGAGGCTTTACAGTGGAAATGGCAAAGTTTTACTGCTCTGACAAAGCAATCCATGAGATATATATGCTAGACCTACAGCAAAGAAGAATCGGACAAAGACTCAGGGAAGCTAATTGTCTGCAGTGAACCTATTCCACAATATGGTTTGTTTTTATAACCTCTTGGTTTTCAGCAGACTCCAATCACGGTTGTGACAGCCCAAGGAAATTGAACTTTTCTGCACAGTCCTCACTAATGCAGCCTGCCACTTAGTCCTATTGTTATTAGAATAATTTGCTCCCAAGTTCTGAAATGAACTCTGTGCCCAAGTAATTAAAGCTCTTAAAGTTTCTAGTCCTTTGTTTAAAGAATTCGTCCTTGTGCTCTCTATGCCCCATCAGCTACCTAATTAGCAGAGCCTTTGCGTGATTAAAAATTCTCACAGAGATTCTGCTGGATATTTGCCTCTCTTAATGAGTGTTTGTGGACAGCTGGGAGCGGGAGCTGGCTCCCTCCTCCCAGGACCTCCAATGAATTCTGCAGACCTCTGTCAGGGCCCAAGAGTGAAAGCTGTCATTTTAGTAATGTGGATGAAAATTGGTCAAAAGCACCGTGGTCCTTGAGGAATGAAAGGCCTTGAAATATAAATGAAGATGAATATTCATATTTGGTTCAATAAGTGCCAACTATTAATATACATGTCTGTCAGTAAGAAAAGTCAAACTTATTCATTGTGCCTAGCATAATTTGGCTCCTAATTCACAATTATTCCGCTATTCTTCCCATTGCTTTGCGGCCCATTCATTGACTCCAGCTCTTGCAAGGAAATTCAAAGATCTTCATAGAAGGGAAAGTTATTTCTTCCAAACAAAGTTGCCTTTTTGACGTCAGAGATAATTTACTCTCTGTTAGACCCCACCTGCGGCTTCTGCTCTGAGGGATTCTGAGCACACAGAAACACACACTGATTTCCCATACTTTACTCATGACAAAATGCCAGTTTAAAAACGGCTGTGGGCATGATTCCTGCATTGCAGGGGGTTAGACTAGATGACCCTCTGGGTCCCTTCCGACTCCCCAGTTCTATGATTCTGAGTGCGAATGCACAAAGGGCGCATGTACATGAGAGGAGGAGTAAGGACTTTCCTTTTTCAATTATCTCGACTCTTCACTTGCTTTGTTTTTCCATTTCAACCCTATTTGCGCACAAAATTGAAACACTGAAAAATGTGTCCATACATCATTTAAATGAAATAGCAAGTTGCAATGTTTAAAGGAAATGGCCAGGGTTAAAATTTGTGCCTTGTTTTTGGATGTCAAATAATTTGGCTTCTGCCTGGACCTCAGCAGGCTTGCAAAGCTGATGGCAGATTTGCCCTTCCATTCTCAATCGGCAGCCAGGGCTGTCAGGTGGCAAAAGAAAGATTGACTCATTGTGTTTTTCAAAACCATATTAAAATTCCATTTGGTGTAGCCCATTCAAAGATGAAGTCAACATTCAATGTATATTCAGTTTCAAAAGGCCTCTCTTCTGTTTAACATGGACAACACAGAGACATGCACAGCTCGAAAGAGGCTCAAAGGCTATTTAGTGTATTGTATGGGGGGGGATTATCTCATTCTATCCAGGGGCATGTCATGATATACAGTGTCCAAAATGGCTCTTGGGTGGTATTCAACTAAGTTTTACTAAGAGCCAACCCACTGAAACTAATGAGCATGACTACATTAGGTCCATTCATTTCAACAAGCCTATGCAGAGCAAAATTCAGTTGAGTATCACCCCTTGTTTGAAGCCATCCTGTGCTTTTACTGGAGGGGAGCATCTTAGCAGTTAGATATGTGTCTAAACCTCCACTAAGCTCTCTAGAAAAGGGAAATGCCAGGCAGGGAAGAAAGGGAATGGAAGCAGACAGGTGTAATTTTGTGACTGACAGCACTAGCTTCCAACCAGAAATTATTTCACCAGAGCTCACCTATCAAATGCTTTTGGAGGAACACTGAAGTAACCTGTCAGAAGTTGTTCCACTATTTTCAGAGCCCTTCTGCAAGAGCTGTGGAACTGTTGGTGGGGGCTTTGTTTCTGAGACCTTCATTCCAGTCCAGAGCAATCTTTCGTAAAAGCCAGTCCCTTGCATCCTAATTCTTATTTACTCGTGCTGTTTGTTTCTGCCTTGAGTGTAAGCTCAAGGTAATTCACCTCCCTTCACCTCATTCCAACTCACCTCCATTATGGACCTGGATGCATTTGATCTAAGTTAAATATTTGTGGATCTCTGAGTAATATCCAAGTCTGGTGTGTGTTTGTGTGACTATGTTACGCACAGTGTTAAGGTGTGTGCAAGCATTACATTAGGGCACATTTTCAATAAAGTGTCATAAACTCCACTGCGTATGATGCAGCATTGTTCATAGATTGGTTAACATTCCAGACATGGGACCAATAAGTGAATATTAGCAATTTCCATTACTGTTTACATTTTTTATTGAATGCTGCAACATCCCTAACCACAAGCTGGTTTCTGTGAGAAAAGACAAATGCAGAAAGTTCAGATCTTTAAGCAACTGTAAGGCACCAAAAAGTTCACAGTCCTTCCCTCCATCTGAAATTTGGCTTACATCATTGCTACCATGTCTGAAATTTTGTCCAGTTCTACCAAGAAATAAAAAGTTATAGCTTTTTGTTGATTGTAGTCAGTTGGGACTATAGTTGGGAGATTCTGCCTCAGATCCAAGGTAAAACAGACCTTCTCCAAATCTGTCCAAAGCAAAGCAGCCACCCAGCCAAATCAGGTTCTGAAGCATTTTTCCCTCTGTGCGCACCCATAACATATGACTGCATCCACCTTACTAGTGTCTTTTCCAGAAAATTACATGAGAGATATGGCTTGCCAAAACCACATGGCAAGAGTCAATGCACTACAATGTTCTGGAAAACTTTTTGATGCAGTATCCCTGAGAAAGAGGTCCTTCAGAGTTGGACGCAATGTTTTTGAATGTTTCTTGTTGGAAAGCGATTTCATATGGAAAGGTTTCTGATTAGTGTGAAAAAGGAAACACATGGGTGACCTCCTAATGGTTTGTAACATCTGTATGCAGAGAAACTGCATACAGATAAGCTTTCTTCCTCCCTTTTAATACCAGAACCAAAGTTCATCCAACAAAACTGATTGGCCGAAGACTGGGTACAGACAAAAGGAAGTAATTCTTCACCCAGTGCATAGCTATTATGGAATTCACTGCCACGAAATATGGAGGGCTCCAGCTTTCTTTGTAAACCATTCTGAAAGCTTTGATTCCGAATGCCAATTGCAAGGAAACAACAGTGTGAGAAATCTATAGCCCTCACATTCTGCTTATGGACTTTCCAATGACATCTGATTGGCCACTGCAGAAAACATTGTAGGATGCCGGCCTAGGGAAGATTCAGCAGGGATCTTCTTAGGTCCTTGGCATGTGGAGAGTGCTAGTCGAGACCATTCTGTTGGCAGGGCGTTCTTGGTGTGAAGAAGCATTCAAACATCAGATCCCTTCCTGCATTCTAAAGCACAGGATCCAAGGGCAGTGAAAGATTGGATTAGCACTTACCTGACCGCCTGACACCTGAGTTTATGCTGAGTGGGAGGAGCAAGGTGTTGGGGAAGTCAGTGCAGTGCAAATGCACCAGCAGGTATGCCATATTGGCTCTGCTGGTGTGTTTGCACCATACCAACCTCTCTGCTATCTCACCCCTCTCACTCTCCCTCCTGGTAAGTAGCAGCAACTCAGCTGTCAGGAGGTCAGGTAAGCACCAACACCCCACCCAGCCATCCGTTACTGCTGAGAGATCTGTGTTGGGTATTTTATTTTATTTTTTGCAAGGAACGTAAGAAGGCAAGGCCAAGGGCTTGTCTGGTCCAGCATACTGTTCCCACAGTGACCACCAGATGCCAAAGGGAAGTCCATAAGCAAGACCTTGGTGCAACAGCACTCTCCCCACTTGTAATTCCCAGCAAATGATATGCAAAGACATACTGTCTCCAATAGTGGAGACACAGCATAGCGACTATGGTTAGTAGCCATTGATAGCTTTATCCTCCAGAAAAGTGTCTTATCTCCTCTTAAAGATGTCCAAGTTGGTGGCCATCACTACATCCTATGTGAGTTAATGTTTCAATCATTTCTGATTTTCATGGATTGGGTGGTGGGGTGGGATAAGGAGACAGCCAAATGCAAGCCCAATGCTTTTTCCAGTGCATCAAACCAACACCGGTCTCCATTCTCCAAATAATTATTTTATGATTTTGACCTTTTCAGAAAATGAACTACCAGGGCTTCCTCAGACACTTGTCAGTGACAGAACTAAGAAAGAGTGTAGTTTGATTTCTTTTCACTCACACCCAGTAGAATATACTTTCAAACTTTATACAATTCCTCATACAGATAACTGGTGTGATATATATTATACACTTCAGATATTGTTCGTGTATGTTTTTTGATAAAAATGAAAGGCCTTAAGAGATATGTTTGGCAATTATCCCTTTTCTGTTTTTATTGCTCCAAAAGTTTACACACATCAACAAGTTAGAGCCAAATGTTGCTGTATGCTGCCTATTTCTTATTTTAATGCTTTGCCTGTAAACAGTGCTTGTCTTTAGGGGGAAAAGATGCCAGTACTACGTACCCTTGAGTACTCGCAGAAAAAAGCACTGCCTGTAGAAGTTCAGCCCCCAGCATCTTCAGGTATTGCTAGGGAGGGTACTTGCCTGAATCCCTGAAGAGCTGCTCTCTCTCAGTAGAGATAATACTCACCTGGATGGACTAATGGTTTGACTTGGTACAAAGCAGTTTCTTATGTTCCAAACACACACCCTATTTAACCATTCTTAGGTAGAAACAGTAAAACCTCCAGGCTTTCAGCTGTTGCCAACAGGTTGGTTATTGTCTGCCTTAAGATTTAGCTATAGATTTAACTGCTTCTTTTAAATACGACGGCCACCTCCATTTTTAGGGTGGCTTTTCGTATGCATGAGAAGGAATCTGTAGGTGCTAATGTTTTGTTTTCTGTGAAATGTAGCTTTAATTCAGTGAAGAAATGAGATCAGCTGTTGTCAATGGCAGGTTGAAAAATGAAGTGGAAAAACTTGGGACAGGTGTGGGAGCATATTAGTGAGGCAATTAGGTTTGGCAATAATGATTTATCATTTGTAGTAAGGTCACATCTTAGAAATCTGTGCCCACGCTGCATTTAGAGCTGTGCTAAATCAAAGGTTTCAGACTCACAGAAGCTGTGGCAAAACTTTTAGAGAGTTCTGAGTCACAAAAATCCTAGCATTCTCAGAAATAATAAGCATTCCTCAATGGGGTAGGGGTGATGATACAATATAAGATTCAGATAAGATTTTCTTAGTGTTAAAAGTATTTCATGTACATTATCTCAGTTCCAGTTACAGAAAGGTAGCCGTGTTGGTCTGCCATAGTCAAAACAAAAAAATTTTTTTCCTTCCAGTAGCACCTTAAAGACCAACTAAGTTAGTTCTTGGTATGAGCTTGCACACGAAAGCTCATACCAAGAACTAACTTAGTTGGTCTTTAAGGTGATACTGGAAGGAAAAATTTTTTTTGTATTATCTCAGTTGTCTGGGCTATGGGGCTGGACTATAAGGAATATCAATTTTGCAATCTCCATATTCCATAGAGGGCAGGCACTGATCAAATATTCCCTCTGCCCATGATGCCGCTAAAGTTATTTTTCCTCCACGCCTGTGGTTTCTTTTCCCCATTGGCTTTCATAGTTAACATTTAGCCACTTGACCTACCTGAACTGTAATTCTTCAAGGGAGAGGCCTGGGCTGTAAGGTCTTGCATATCTCTATCATCCCCTCCCCTCACAGCCATGCACGCTCATTTTTCAACTGACCTTCCCTCGCTGACACCCATTCTCACTCCATCCAACACTCCATTCCACCCTACTCCACTTAAACTTCTCTCACTACAGGCTAGATCTGAAAGATCTGGGGGGGGGGTGGAATAAAAATGTCTGTGTTGAACCAAACTGGCATTAAAATAGATGTCAGGTAAGCTTTCCTGGGGACAGCATTCTGCAACTGGTGTGCCACTACCAAAACAGCCTCTCACTCACAGTCACCCACCCCATCTCACCTGGTGGAGGCCCTTGAAGAAGGGCCTCCATCATCGATCTCAGAATCTGGGTAGAGGCAGAATCTGGGCAGAGGTGCTGTGGGCAGGAAGGAAATAGGGGATCGAGAGTTAACCATCCCCTCCCTTTGCCACTGCTGTTTCCCAATCCTGCAATTCTTTTCTCTTTTTTTAAATGCCAGCAATCGCAGGTATCATGGCACCATATTTCACTTGGCCTTAAGTCATTGGGGGGGGAGTTTTCTGGTGTCAAAGTGGCATGCTGTACCAAGTGAAGGTTCACCACTGAGTCTTCCAGGATAGCTTTGAAATGTCATTGTTAGTAATTTTCACAAAATGAATATTGTTTATCAGAAAAGAATTTGTGCAGAGAGAAGTATGCTGTTGACATACAAAGAATAACAAATTATGCAAAAATCCGTTGAAAAATGTGAGAAGAACACATGGAAGCAATATTAGTAGTAGTAGTAGTAGTAGTAGTAGTAGTAGTAGTAGTATATTAATATTATCATTCTGTAGAGGGCAGAAATGAAGACACACTTTGGCTGGCAACTAGATAAACACAAACATTGCACTAAAATTGACCATAAGTGTAAGTCAATTAACTGCTCTTAACCTTCCAGTAAATACTTTAAGAACTTTTCTGGGAACTATTGGAGTCCTTAATGTTTGGGAGTGAATCCTTTTTCATTTTTTCCTTCCAGTAGCACCTTAAAGACCAACTAAGTTAGTTCTTGGTATGAGCTTTCGTGTGCATGCACACTTCTTCATTGTTATGTGAATAGCATCTGTTATCTGTGAGCACGGTTTTGATCTTTTTTTAAAAAAACTTTCTCATAACGTATGCAATTAACAAGCCTTTTCTTACTCAAATTTCAGAGAGAGCCAATGAGACATTTTGAAACTGCATAAAGCCCTCTCACTCTTCCATGGGACTGGGACTACAACTCTCTGAACTCCCAGCAGGAAACTGAATTGGAGTACCTCATTTCTGACTGGAAGTCAACAACCTCCAGCTCATTTTTCTGTGGGGTATTCTAGGACTTAGGCATCCCAGTCCCATTATTTTGTGGACAAAGCCACTCTACAGGGGACTAAGATCCTGCTGCTGTTGCACCTGTCTGCCACAAGTTAAGTTTGGGGGGTCTTGGGAAGTGGGGTGCTGTGGGTGAGAATTGCAGTGAGGATCTGTTCACACAGGTCTTGCCATGTCTCAATTCTAATCAGGAGTGATTATGCAAGCGAGTTTGAAATCTCACTACATCCAAATCTGTAGTATCTGCTATAGGTTCATTTATCCAGGAAGTACTCTAGCGTTTGTTTTTCCTCCCAGTTCTTTGGAGGTAATATTTTGTTTCCTCACAGCATCTTTAACCCCAGGTACAACCTGACCTCCAGTGATCTCACCAATTCCATTACAGAATTTCCCTGAGACTCATTTTTTAATGTATACACTTGGAAGTATTTAATTTAAAATGTATTTTTAAAAAAATGTTCACAGTTTCACTTGTAAGGAATCATAGAATTGCAGAGCTGGAAGGGACCCGAAGAGTCATCCAGCCCAGCCCCCTGCAATGCAGGAATCTCAGCTAAAGTAACCATGGCAGATGTGCACCCAATCTCTGCTTAAAGGCCTCCAAGGAAGGAGATTCCGCAACCTCCCAAGGGAGTCCATTCCGCTGTTGAACAGCTCTGTTAGAAAGTTTAGTCTGAATCTCCTTTCTTATAACTTGAAGTCCTTGGTTTGAGTGCTACTCTCTAGAGCAGGAGAAAGCTTGTTCCCCCTTCCATGTGACATTGAAAACAATGTAGTTTTCAAACGTTATGTAAGGAAGATTTTGAGAAGGGATTTACAGAACTAACAGAACTTAGAAACTTCATTTAAGGGTTTGTGGGGGGGAGGTGGTTGGAAGAAAAGATCCTGTTCCTCTGCTTTAACAACAACAACACAGCTCATTAGGGCTCCACAGGCACTGCTTTACATTGTAAATCCTATTGGAGTAAAGGCCCATCACAGGATACAACCACCAAAAAGAAAGTCTATTGTGAAGCTACAAAGTATTTTTTGTTAAATGTGCAGGTAAGAGCACACCATCACTTGGCCACTTCTTAATTATTTTCATGTAAGAGAGAGAGAGAAACTCTGCCCTATAACAGATAACGAAGGAAAGTGAATCCACAATTTAGCTGGGATAATCTACTTTGTGCCTGTCCATTTCATCCACTTTGGCAAAAAGAGAAAAAAAAGTTATACTGAATGGGGAAACTCAGACATTCATTTTATAGAGAGAAGCTCAGCAGTCAAGCTACAAATCAGAAAGTGCACAGGGTGACTCAGGTGCAAATTGGAATATTTAAAAATGCACAGATACAGGGCTAATCTTGGGACCTGTGTCCACTCTGTGTGTGTGTGTGCATTTTACACTGGAATATAGCCCTTGCCCAGCTGTTGACTGAATGCATCTACATTGCAGCAGGCATCTCTTCAGTAGGCATCTAAATCATGACTCCAAACCTATAGCCTCCCTCAAGTCTCCTGCAAAGAAGCATATACCTCATTCCGGACGCCTCAGTAATTTTGACCACAAAACAGAGCAATCCAATGATCACTTCTCTATGTGCTCAGCTGCAACTCAACCCGCACCTCAACAGGTCAGTATGGTCTGGAGAGTAAGCACTTAACTATCCTTTGTTGTTAATGTTGCTACTGTTTTAAATCTGCCACGAAAGAAAGGTAAAAAGGGTAAGCACAGAAAGAAAGCTGAGTCTTGGTGGGGGGAGGGTGTAAAAAAAAGAACAAGGTCACATCTCAGCAACTGGAAAGTAGCAGAGCTCCCTTCATCAAGTTTTTAACTAGAAAAATAGTATGCCTATTTCTTTGTAATACACCTCTGGGCTTTTTTATTATGACTTCATTTCCCCTTGTAATATTGGAACGTCTCTATAATTGTAAAAGTGTAATAGAATCTAATAGAATTTCATTTGGAACTCTGAATGGTCTATGCCATCTCTGCTCATTCTGAGTAAAATAATGATTTTTAATGTCCACACATGGCTTCCCATGACCTTATTCAATCTTTGGGTTGATCAGGAAATATATTGATTCAATTACATACTGATGACAAATGAACTAAAAGAAAGAGGGGAAAAAAGGTCAGCATATATTTGAACATGTAAATCTTAGCAATGTCTTTTGGGTTTGCCCAAAAAAAAAAAAGTCATTTCAAAATGCCATTTGTGGCTAATAGCACAGAGTTTCAGTTCCTATCTGTGAGGAGCAAAGAAATCATTAAAGTGCATAGAGCGTATTCTGTTCTGCTTTTATCATTATAAAATCCTCTTTCCTTCAGAGGGTTAGAGGGAATGACCTCCACTGACAAAAAAGACCCTCTCTCTTTATCACTTTACTGAAGCTTTACTTCATAAATATACCAGGGGGCTTCGCTAATTTCTCCCTTCTTTTTCTTCCTCCCTTGGTTCTTCTTTTTGTTTTCTTCATGAGGCAGTTACCACAGTGGATATTTTACCCTAATTGTCACCCTACCTTCAGTTCTTTCCTTATTACCCACCTTTCTTCTCCCTTTATCACCCATCTCAGTCATACAGAATGCCAAATAGCATTTCCTCAGGCTTTTGGCCAGTAATTTGAAGGGTGGCCTGGTGGCCTCTTTTAGTGAGTGATGATCCATTAGTTGTGTCTTTTACTTGTATAGCTATGTTTTTAGGTTTTTTACTTGGTTGTTTTTAATTGCTTTTGATAAAAGTCACTTTGAGTCATTCAGTGAGAAAAGCAACTTATTATTATTATTATTATTATTATTATTATTATTATTATTAAGGTAGATTTGCCTAAGTGGGGTTATTTCCAGTTTAATAAGCTGTTAAGTGTCTATTTGCAGTATTTCATGGCATCTCATTTGGGGGGTGGAATTAATGGCTTAAGGACAGCTAAATATTTACGTATCTATGTTCTGTGATTCTGGGCTACGAACCTCAGATACAAAACATATAATTGCTCAGAAATAGAAATTACATAGAATGACCATCTGTTATGAGCCAACAGTGTGATGCGGCAGCTAAAAAAGCCAATGCAATTCTGGGCTGCATCAATAGGAGTATAGCATCTAGATCAAGGGAAGTAATAGTGCCACTGTATTCTGCTCTGGTCAGACCTCACCTGGAGTACTGTGTCCAGTTCTGGACACCACAGTTCAAGAAGGACACTGACAAACTGGAACGTGTCCAGAGGAGGGCAACCAAAATGGTCAAAGGCCTGGAAACGATGCCTTATGAGGAACGGCTAAGGGAGCTGGGCATGTTTAACCTGGAGAAGAAGAGGCTAAGGGGTGATATGATAGCCATGTTCAAATATATAAAAGGATGTCACATAGAGGAGGGAGAAAGGTTGTTTTCTGCTGCTCCAGAGAAGCGGACACGGAGCAATGGATCCAAACTACAAGAAAGAAGATTCCACCTAAACATTAGGAAGAACTTCCTGACAGTAAGAGCTGTTTGACAGTGGAATTTGCTGCCAAGGAGTGTGGTGGAGTCTCCTTCTTTGGAGGTCTTTAAGCAGAGGCTTGACAACCATATGTCAGGAGTACTCTGGTGGTGTTTCCTGCTTGGCAGGAGGTTGGACTCGATGGCCCTTGTGGTCTCTTCCAACTCTATGATTCTATGATTCTATGATCTTATTACTAAAACAGACACTGGATCATGTACCTTATTTGAAAGTAATGCAGATGTCATGAGCGACTCGGGCTCTTTGATTTGGTTCCATTGGCTTCATTCATTAATTTCTCTTTAAAATGGGACCTTTATCATGGCATCCATGACACTCTGGTATAATTCATTACGGCACATAGTTATCTATGCTCTTGCATAGAAAATCATAAGTTGTGTTGCTCTGGTGGTAAGGATCTTGTCAGCAGAACAGAGGAGGGAAGCCACTGGGGCCATTCTGTAGCCTCCACACCCCCTTAAATTTGCTCCAGAGGGGGGACCTTTTAGAGTAGATTTTAGGAGGGCAGGCACTAGTGACTGCAGGGAGAGGGGGAATGACTGCAATTGCTTCCCTCCCTATTCCTCCAATTGAAGTCTTGCCATCAGCTCAGCAACATCCCGTTGCATAAACATGATTGTCATGGTGTCTGGTGATTATATGTGTTGCAAAGTAAGACTCAGGAGCACACACATCGAGCCACTCCAGGGTTGGATTCATGCAACTGTTAAAATAAACTGTAAAATGTTGGCAAAGGCAGTGAAGCAAATGCTCCCCTATCTCTAGTGTGCAGGTGGCTCGGGGAATTACCACAGGGCACATGAACCACCAGCATTCTAGAAACAAAGCTTCGCTGGGTCTGGTAGCTAGATTGGAGATCACCTGAAAACCCCAGGTATGCCACCATGGGTGTCATGACGCATGAGAAGCAGGATATAAATGTAATGAAAACAAATGGTCCACATGTCCCCTTTACTGTGATACGATGAACTGTACTGCCCCAATGGCATGGCGACACAGATTCTGAAAGGTACAAGTTGACAGCCAATGCCTAGTACTTTCAGATTGTTGACAAAGGCTTGTCTCGACATTGTGCAACAGAACATACAACGGTAACATTTTCTTATCTTTAACAAAAGCCGAAATCCTAAACACGTTTACTTCCTTACTTGCACATAATGGGGCTTTCATCTGAATAAACTTTGTTCGTTACATTATTTACATTATTTATTTATTTAAATTGCATATTTCCACTATAATGAAAATGTAGCAAGTATACACAGAGTTGTGCTGCTAAATCAAAATAAGACCTCAACGATGTCCTTGACGAGTGTGTTTCCATAATACATTGTGCAGGTTTGGAGAGTACACAATGTACACAAAGAGCCAGAATGGTGTAGTGGTTAGGAGCGGTGGACTTGTAATCTGGTAAACCGGGTTCGCGTCCCCGCTCCTCCACATGCAGCTGCTGGGTGACTTTGAGCTAGTCACACTTCTCTGAAGCCACTCACCTCACAGAGTGTTTGTTGTGGGGGAGGAAGGGAAAGGAAAATGTTAGCCACTTTGAGACTCCTTAAGGGGAGTGAAAGGTGGGATATCAAGTCCAAATGTATTTTAGAGGAAGCTCCCCTTTTTCTTTACTAGAGGGAACAGCAAGTCATTCCCTATTTGGTTGCATTAATGTCACTCTGTGTTTTGAGAAATAACCATCATTGGAAGGAGGGAATGGAATATTTTGATTATGAGCTATCCAGAATGTTCAGGAAAATCCAATGCACATTTACCTAGGAGTTAATCATGTTCAATTTAATATGGCTTAGTCTGCAATCCTAAACCCACTTACCTGGGGATGAGCCCCACTGGATTCAGAAGGAATTACTTCTGAGTTAACATAGTTAGGGCTATGTTGTTGCTTCTGAGTAAGACTTGCATAGGCTTGAACTGTAAGACACAAATTCATTTCTTAACACTTTGAGGAAGTATAAGCTACTTTTTTATCAGTAACAGCAACCCCTCAATGTCTAGCCTCATCTAATTTACATAAGTAGTTGGCAGCTCATTAACAGCTAATTAATAACTTTGTATGTGTTTGGTGGGGAGAAATAGGTGCCAGAACATATTCAATGCAGCAGAAGGAACAAGATTCTGCTTTCAAAGCAAACTAAAAAGAAAACCCCCTTAATAAACCTCTATAAGACAAACTGAAAAAGATTAAAAAATAGAGGAGTATTTTCCATGATTCTATGGCTGATCTTTTTACAGATTATACCCAATGGAAGTAATTGGTTTTCAATTCTATTTTTTCTATGACGGTTTATTCCCCCCCCCCTCCAACTATGAGGTTCAATTATAATTTAATGTACCAAACATAAAACACATGCAAATAATATACTAATAGTGCTTATTCTATACATGTCTATTCAGAAATAAGTCCCATTGAATTGCATAGAATTGCAGCCAAACTAAACTTAAATTCCAACAATCCCCAGCCATGACAATCTAAATATATAAATATATATTGCCCTAAATAGACAAAATTTACTAGGCACAGATATGAGAAAATAAGGGCAGTTCTGTACATGTTCAGTTGGAGTGTGTCTCAGCTGGAGGTGGGGGAGAGGAAGCCATATGGTAGTAAACTTTCCTAAAATATCCCAGTAGCCAGAGAGCCACATTCCCTA